>NW_018219188.1:1679-27485 GCF_001263595.1 Phalaenopsis equestris | reverse complement strand
AACACTTATCAATGTCAATGTATTGCGGTGTGGTTCACTTGACACCAGACGACCCACTATTAGACTCCGAATATAAATTAAGTTAAGTGTCCTAATGTAATCTTTTCTTGGAGAGGGGGGGAGTGGAACCGAGTCCTCTTGACTTCTTTGATTTTTTTAATAAAGAGGGAATGAACAGAATTAAAATTTTGCTTTTTTATTACTTTTGCTTGTGGTTTTATTTCATTTGGAGGAAGGATTCGAAGGAAATGCAGATTTTGCTGACAGATATTTGTAGAGTTATGGATTTCGTGGTAAATTTATAAATGTGTTAGCCTTATGTTTTTAGGGGAAACTAACAGTAAATTTTACTATTTGGGAATATGATTATTATTGGTTTGAATGCTGTCATTAAAAAAAAATAGATCTATTTTCTATAATTGCAAAAATATTGATCTAATTAATTAAAGTCTCATTGATTATTGATTTATGGAAAATAAGCTATTGCACATCAAATATTTAATGATAAGAATTAATATTTTTCTAAAATAACTTTATTTGCAAAAGAAAAATTATTTCGGACTAAAAAAATTTTTCCCTAAACCCTAAACCAAGAATTGGCTATGTCGAAAATTTGGTTGATTCTCTATGTATTACAGTCGTACTAAGAAAATGGATATTGAATCCATTCTGGTTGTAATTTCTCCATGTTTATGAGTAATTTTTTTTTTCTATAT
The DNA here is from genome assembly GCF_001263595.1 of Phalaenopsis equestris. NCBI lineage: Eukaryota > Viridiplantae > Streptophyta > Magnoliopsida > Asparagales > Orchidaceae > Phalaenopsis > Phalaenopsis equestris. Next base: position 26,769 of record NW_018219188.1, on the reverse strand, counting down.
TCTTTTTTGGGTAGAGTTGTTAAACTCATAATTTTCATTACATAATTTCTTAAGTATTTTTAACAAGTGTCAAGTGGACACCATCACCATTTTTACACTTGCCAATGCCACTATCCCTATATGAGAGAATAGTGGATCTAAATGTATGGGATCCTTATGTGGTATAAAAGCTACAGTATTATGTTGATTACTATATGCATAACCAATTTGATATGAAATGCTATATACAACACTTCCTTCTCTTAGCTTTATTTTATCAAGATTATGACATAGTGTCAATGATCTTTCTAAATGTTTATCGTTAATATTTACAGCATAATTAGGATGTAGATTAAACATAAGCGTTTGATAACATAAATTACCTTGTTATACTCCTAATAATGTGTCTTTTTTAGAATGATTAATTCTATCATCATAAATTCATATTATGATAGGACTATCTATTCCTTTCTAAAATAAGCTTTTATTAATTTTTGAATTCCTCCAAAGAAAATGCGTTTATATTTTCCAGGATTCTTTATATTTCGCAAATCTTGCTGTTTTATTTGTTGATTATATAAATAAATTTTATAAATAAATTTGTGTTCTACCTTCAGTATTAATTATATCTATAGGATGTTCTCTTTGTCTAATAGTATAATGAATACTTTTAATGAAAATGAATACTTTTTTTCCAAATAAATATTGGCATTTCAAAGAAATCCTTAGTTCCTAGAGATAATTTTCTTTTTGTTATTTTATTATAAGATTCTTCAGATAATGTGATATGTCTTTCATATTCGATATTATTATCATTAATTATATAATATTCATGGTTTTCTAACATTAATCAGAATACAGGTATTCATCTATTTCATGGTCAGAATAAATAATTTCTATAAGATTTTATTCAGTATCGGAAAATTCGTATAGTTCTTCGTAACTATCTATTTCTGATAGATCAAAACTAGGTTGGAGATTGGATTGATTTATTATTGGAATAGATTTTAAATTACTTAATTTAGTTTTCTGAGGGCAATTATTTGCATAATGACCTTCTTGTTTACATATCCAACATTTATTATTTCTAATTTGTTTGTTTTTTGTATTATTTTCTTTTCTTGTAAAGGTTCTTTTATTAGGATTATAATATTTTTTATTTGTTTTTTTGAAGAATTTTTCTTTTTTTTTTGCAGAACACTCACAGGTGTTTTGTAATGGACATCCCCATTGTTGAGGAATTAAGCCAGATTTTTCACAACGTAGAGACTGCTTATATTGTTTATTTTTCTTGTGTAAATCAACTTGTTGACAAGCTGTAGCTAATTTTTCTAAAGAAAAAGGTATTTGACTTCTTAAATGTGTATCATTAGGATGCGTTTGTTTGAATTTTTGACTCAATAAAATATTATATCGTTCTGGTAGCTTGTAAAAATACATATCTAAATATGCTTCTTTTTCTTCATAAAATATATCATAGACTCTAATTCTTAAAGAGAAGGATGGGCACAATTGGGAACATTTCAGACTAATTAGTCTCACAAATGTTTTGTTCAAGATCATCAGTAAGGTGCTCGCTAACAAAATTCAGAGTCATCTCCCTCACCTCGTCATTGACAATCAATATGCATTCATCAAAGGTCGTAGCATTATGGTCAATGTTCTTTTGGCTCAAGAACTGGAACTGGATTTGAGCAGATACTCTTGGGAAGGTAATCTCAACTTCAAACTGGATAGAAAGAAAGCTTATGATACATACATTTGGGTTTCATTGAAGTCGTGCTCTTGACTAGGGGATTCTCATCTCAATTCATTAATATGATAAATAGATTGCTCTCCAACAACTCCCAATCAATTCTAATTAATGGGCAATCACAAGGCTTCCTTAGTGCTTCTAGAGGAATTAAATAGGGAGACCCTCTATCCCCTACTATATTCATCCTCGTTTTTGATTACCTATCCAAAATGTTCATTCAACTCTCCCACAACTCTCTTCATTATATGTATAATCATAAATCAAACATTTCTATTAACCATTTGGCATTCTTAGATGATATTATCCTATTTTCCAATGCTACAAAACCTGCTGTTAAGTGATTTATAAATGCCTGATGGATTTCCAATCATGTTTTGGGCAGAAGTTTAATTTATAGAAATGTAATGTGAAGTTCTGCAAAAGAGTAAAGATTGATATCAAACATGTATTATTTATCTAATTGGATTTAGCTATTTTAATTAACCTTTTAAGTATTTAGCAGAGTATCTACTCAAAGGAAGAACTAGGCAGATCCAAGTTGATGATATAATATTTAAGGTCCAAGATAAACTTAATTTACTGGACTAATTCCTTCCTTTTTAATGGTGGGAGAGTCATACTATTGAGAAGTGTGTTTCCTGTTATCCCCTCTTATATCTCTCAGATGGAAACTATGAAAAAATCTACGTAGCTTATACTGGAAAGGACGTTCAACGGGTTCTTATGGGTGGGTCAAAGGAAGCAGGTCCACTGGGTTAGCTGGCGAAATGTATGTAAGCCTCTTAAAGCTGGAGGGTTGGGGTTTAAAGGCTTCAAGCATTTCACACAAATCAACTCTTACAAGCTCTAGATTCATTTCAGAGCTATTTTCCTTTAATAAAGGACATAGCAGTTTTGTTATTAGTTCTGATTAAGGAGGTCTCTTTAAGAAATATTTCAAATTTTTTAATAGCCTTTTTAATTGCTAAAAATTCTTTTTCATTAATATGATAATTCTGTTAAGTAGGAATGTACGTACCTGAGCCGTAGTTGTAGAGAAGTTCTTTCTCATTTCTTCATGCTTTAAGAATAGCTCCCCATGCAATCTCAGAAGATAGGAGGCGTTATGTGCATTATTGGATAATGTAATAATAGGCATTGTAATTCATTATTTGATGGTGTTATTAAGGTGATTTTTTTGTGATTTTGTATAAATTATGAGAAGGTTTTGAAGAAATTTTTTCCTAAAATTAAATCAGGGCCTACGTCAGTTCGACACCATAATTTTGTAATTTTTATTATTGCAGAGTCTATTAGAAGTAATTGATTTTCCCAAAATTCATTAATGGTTCTTAGACCATTGAAATTTTCTAATAAGAGATTCTCTTTATGTGTTTGTATATGTGATGGAATCATTAATTTTTTGCATATGGTTATATCACTACCAGTATCACATAAGGCATGAATTGGAATAAGTTCATATGTGGGAATATATAATTCTATATTAATGTAGCTATGAAATTTCATTAATTCTTTGTATAGTATTATTATGTATTTCAACTTTTTTGTGATTAAATGTAATAGTATGTTGTTGTAAAAAATCCATTCCTATTAGTATTTTTGTTGATTTTTTATCATCAAGTAAGAATAAATGTTGAAAATCTATTCTTTCATTATTAATATCCCAAAATCCAAGGAGCACGTTAGATTTGTGAGTACAAATGTATTCTTGTCCTACATAATCTTCATAAATTTAAGGGTTTTGTTTAGGATATGTAAATTTGATGGAATTTGATTTTTGTTAATATGTGATTTATGTTCACCAGTGTTGAGTAAAATTGTACATTTGTTATCAGGAGTAATATAATATACAGATAGTAATAATTGATTATTATTATATTCTTTTGGGTGTAAAATTGTAGATTTTTTTCTTATTATATTTTTAGGGTGATTGATTTAAAGTGATCTTCTTGGTTGGATACATAATGTACTCCAATTCTCAATATAATCTAATTGTGGATATCTTCTACTTCCTAGACTTGAATTTTCTCCAAAGTCGAGTAGAAGATTTGAAGTTGGTGGGGTTATTTTTAGTTCATCTATTTCTCAGGTTGGATTAATTGTCCTATCTGAGAGAATAGAGGATTTAAATGTGGATCTAAATGTATGGGATCCTTGGGATCCTTATGTGGTTTAAAAGCTATAGTATTATGTTGATTACTATATGCATAAGCAATTTGATATGTATCAGATAATTCGTATAGCTCTTCATCACTGTCTATTTCTGCTAGATCAAAATTAGGTTGGAGATTGGATTGATTTATTATTGAAAAAGGTTTTACATTACTTAATTTAGTTTTCTAAAGGCAATTACTTGCATAATTACCTTCTTGTTTACATATCCAGCATTTATTATTTCTAATTTGTTTGTGTTTTGTATTATTTTCTTTTCTTCTAAAGGTTCTTTTATTAGGATTATAATATTTTTTATTTGTTTTTTCTGAAGAATTTTTTCTTTTCTTTTTTGCAGAACACTCACAGGTGTTATGCAATGGACATCCTCATTGTTGAAGAATTAAGTCAGATTTTCTCAACATAGAGATTGCTTATATTGTTTATTTTTCTTGTGTAAATCAACTTGTTGACAAGCTTCAGCTAATTTTTCTAAAGCTAAATGTATTTGACTTCCTAAATGTGTATCATTAGGACACGTTTGTTTGAATTCTTGACTCCATAAAATATTATATGGTTCTGGTAGTTTGTAGAAATACATATCTAAATATGCTTCTTTTTCTTCATGTAATATATCATAGAAAAATTTTTGATAGTCACAACTATATTCATTTAAGTAGCAGATATTACATATATTTAAGGATGTTAGATTGTGTTTTTGCTTCTTGAGATACAAAATCTTAAGGATGGCAGCTGTTGCTATATTACTATTTAAAATTTGTTGATTTTGTGTTATTCTTATTCCTAACTCGTGTTTATTAGAAGTGCTTTCAATATGAGCTAGTTTTTCATATCTCTTTTGAATTAAATTTTTAAATAATTTAATTTTTTCCAATTGATTTTGATTTAGTTCCATAAATTGACGAGTTGTTCATTAGTTATAATTTCAGAACATACTTCTAATTCTAATTGTTGTTTTAAAATCATATAGCTTATTACAATCCATTCATTGCAATTTCCTAGAGGAGATTTTATATGAAACATTTGTTCTTTTCTAAGGACTTCTAGTTGATTATTTTTAATATTTATCCATAATAACTCACAAATACGATTAAATTTGTTCTCAAGATATGATTTATTTATCATTATTCAATATCTAACTTATTTCCTATGTCATCTATAAAATCGTCAAAAAGTAGTTTCTTCTTAACTCTTTTTCTTTTCTAATCTCAGTTTCATATGAAGAAAAATCTGTGTCACAAGAATAATTTTTTGTACATTGTACATAAACATTTTGTACATAAACATATTTTATGTTTGGGGCAATTATATGTAATACCTTGTTTTTTACGAAGTGTTTCATATTTTTTATATTCCTGATTTATTTCTTCAAATACTTCTCGATAATTTGAAGATGTCCCAGTTAGATCATCAGGCAAATATATGATTTTAGGTCATACATGCTTAAAACAAAAACTTACAGACATCTTGAGGAAGAAGTCCATAATTTAGCCGTAGTGGCTAGCACACATTAATTTACACCAGAGAAAGAAAAGAGAGGAATATAAAAGTAGTACAGAAGGCTTTGCCTCCAAATGGAGAGAAGCCTCCAATATATAGAGCATTTAATTGCTCTGAATCATCATGGCTGATGATTTTTTCTCTAATATTTGAGCATTTTGACGTCACTGCTTACATCATCTTCACTAATTCGCTGCTTCAGCTTTTCTTGATTTTTCTAGTGAGTGGGTCCCATATTTTTGCCATCTGTCAAGCTTTCTTGAATAATTGAGATATTCAATAATTTTGGAGAATCTTTTCACAAACTTTTGGCTTCTAGCTTCTCCCGTATTTCTTGTTTTGTATCCCTTTTCTGGCAATACATACACTTATGTAATCTTTCTTTCTGTTGAAGCTTCTGAAAAAATAATTCTTTCACTGTTTTACTTGCACTGACATTATTTTTAATTAAAATTGAATGCCATTTTTTATACATAGCCTCATGTATTTTTCCAGTAGATTTCTTACAGTGACTATAAATAAATAAATTTTCAGAGTAATGATAAACCCATATATTAGATATATCAATCTTTTTCGCTCAATTAATTTTTAATATAATCTTCAGCTTTATTTCTCTAGAATTGAGTTCCAGTAGGTTTATATTTGGGAATATATGGTTCGCTACTAATCCCTATTTGAATTAGAGAAATATTTCCTTCTTTTTCTTCGGGATAAGTTTGAAATATTTTCATAAATATATTCCAATGCTTAATTACAGAATGAAAAATTTCTACAGCATCAGATATTTGTTTTGGAAGTACTTTGAGAAGATTTTCTTCTTCTAAATAAATCATTCTTATCATTCCATATTTATGTAATTTAGATTCTTAGAAATCTATTACCCCAGGAATAAACATTTGATGTTTCTTTCCTTGACCTTGACATTTTTTATAGAAAAATGAGTATTAATGTTAATCAAGAGCTTTCTTAGGTAAATATATAAATGCCTAAGATGCAGTTAAATATAGGTGCTTGATACTATAGGAGAATAAAGAATTCAAAATAGGCGATCAAACTAAATCTCTAGTTATCAGCCTTTTATGTGGTTTTCCTTATATGAGAATTTGACATTCTAAAGTCTTCTCCATAAGTTTAACACCCAACATTTCTCTTATTTTCTATCATTATTTTCCCCTTTTCTTTTCTCCTAATTCCTTAACACCTGAGGATAATTCACTTGATCCAAAAGATTAAGGTAGTTTGGAGAATAGGCCAATAAAATAGATAAACAGAGTGGCGACTCTTTGATAGATAAATGACAATACCAACATCGTGATCGACAATAGACACGACAAAGAGAGAATTGGTGGTGATTGCGAATGACACATTCTTATGGTGACATTCCAATAGTACTTTTGCTGAAGAATTTTTTTATTATCGATGCAATAAGCCACCAGTTAGAAACATACATTAACTGACAAGCATTTTTCATCGGTTAACTTTGAACCATAATTGGGTAGGTCATTAAGTGATGTGTTTTTTATAATAAGCAATGGAAATTGTTATCAGTATTAGTATTAAGGATCGATATATTTAAAACCAGGTATAAGCTGTCACAATTAATAAAATATTAAACCAAAAATGCGGTCCCTCGCTATTATCTACCTGAGCACCTCTCCTCTCCCACTAAACCCCTCTTCCTGCCTAAATCCCTCGCATTTCCCTACACCCTCTCACTATTTTTTTTGTAATATGCAATGAAGGGATCACTGCATACAGTGATTAGAAACTCCCATTTTTTTCTTCCTACTCCTCTCTTGCCCGGAATTGTCAACGAAGGAACTGTTGAGGAAGGTAACTCCTCCTCATTAACTTTTTTATTTTCATGTATTTTAAAAAAAATGTGTTTAGGGTTCAGGGTTTAGTAACTAGGATAAATAATTTCCCTATGTTTGTTTGATTACATCAGGGATCTGCTTTAAGCCTATACATTTTACTTTAGTTATGGGAGGATTTAACTTTGTGTATGCTTTTTGCCTGTGATATCCTTCTTATGGATAAGAGTATGGAAAGAGTTTAGGAAAAGTGATGCATTTATGCACAATTGTGAATTTTATAAAAATGAAAATTTTGAGTTTGGATTTTATCATGACGTTTAATATTTGAGTGAGAATTTAAAAAATAGATGAAAGAGGGTGATTGATATGTAAATAGCAATTTTTTGGGTGTCTTGTTTGTAATCACCCCAAAACCTAAATTGTGGAGGTCAGCATTGCCGTTAAAAGGCCTTCATTCGAGTAGATCTAAAATTGAATGCATGAAATGTAATTTTTTTAGTAGTAACTATAGTGACAGAGTTGTTAGTACGATTATCAAATCATTAAAAGGTATGAACATTTTAGATATCTTGGGTCTCTCGTTCGCAGCTTAGGTGAAATAGATGAGGATGTGATTAATAAATTTCATGTTGGCTGGTTGAGTTGGGGGAATGCATTCAGCCTATTGCATGAGAAAATACTGCTTAAACTTACATAAAAATTTTGTAAGGTGATAGTGAAACCCGTAATGTTCTATGGTAGAATATTAGCCTTTAGATTAAGGGACCATTCAATTGAAAGCTGGATTTAGTTTGAATGGGGTTTAATAAATTCTACAAATTTAGAATTATCAAATCTTGAGGTATGAGCAAAATCCAGAATAGGATTTATTTGGAACCTATATCATCTTAGCTAGAAGTCGGATCATTTAGCATGTTAGTAATATTAATTATGTCAATGATCATTAATCAGTCAAAAATTGCTTTGTAGTTCATTAAGACGACTGCCTCTAATAGTGTATTCCATTGGAGGTACATCACCCTTCTCAAAAATATTTTTTTTTCAAAATTTGTCTCCACCTGAAAAGCCAATCATAAATCCAAACATCCTTGTATCGACAACTTTTAACAAGATAACTTACATACCTTCATACTAATTCTGACAATAAAATATTTCATATGATGTATGTGTTTTTATTTCTTTCTCCAATGGAAAATTTAATTTTCATTTTGATGTTGAAAATTTGATTTCCCATTGGAGGAAGAAATGAAAACTTTATATCATTTGAAACACTTCCTTCTCAAAGTTTATTTAGAGATGTGAAATTAATCTAGTAAGAGATGTTGTTAAGATGAGAATACTTTAGTGGATCATTGAATTTACACTAGTATATAAAATGTGAAAGAAATTTACTCATGAAAGATTTGATATAGCTATAGTGACAATGTTCACAGATTATTAATCTTCGACAGCTCTAACAACCTTAATAGGCTGTTAACATTCTAATTTTGAGCTTAAATATTAGTGTCTCTAAAGAATTCAAAAATAAAATTAAAATTTGTTAGTTTTGGAGAGATAAGTGTTGTTTCGTATTAAAAAAATAATTCTCGTGATTTATTTAGACTTTCAGTTATCTATTTCTAATATTGTCTGCAACTGTTGCTACTCTAACCTTATCACAGACATATTTGCTTCATATTTTGTTTACAGCTATAAAGCTAATTATAAAACTAAGCATTCTCATTCACACAACTCCTTCCATGATTGATTGAAAAATTGGAAGCACTTTCTTAAAAAAAGATATTTCATATGATGTAAAAATTATTCATTGTTTTCTCCTTTGCAAAAATCTAATTTTCATTGTCATAATGGAAATTGAATTTAAAATCTAATTGGCCACTTCCAAGATGGAAATTCACATCAAAAACTTATTTCCATTACTGCAATTCCCACTTTAGAAATGCAAATTAAATTTTGAAGCGACTTTCCATTTTTGAACTCGTAAAATAGATTTTAAAGTGAATTTATCCATATAGAAAAGGGATCAACTATGAGTTATTAAACGGTGTCAAGGCATTAATGACAGCTGCTCGTTGACTATCGGTTTACCTATCTGAGGGTCGATTTTGGTGTCCATGTTTGAAACTCTAAGATTGGGAACATTCTAAAGTTTTTTGTATGCTCTTATCTTGCTTCAAATCATCTATTCATTATATAAAGATATACAACAAAAATGCTCTCATTTATTTAATCTAGATTCAAAAATATATAAAATTAAAAATCTTGAATTAATAAAACTTCAAGAATTTGCATCATCTCTATTCAATCAATCTTTCTCAGAAAATCCTCTAGAGTTTTGGGGAAAAGATGAACCCGTAACAATTATAGAACCAATTAATATTAATCTCATTATTCATGTAAAACCAATGAAATACACTACATAAGACAAAAATGAATTCCAAATTCAAATACAAGAACTTCTAAAAATGAAATTAATAGAACCAAGTAAAAGTCCTCATAGTAGTCCTGCTTTTTTAGTTAGAAATCATGCTGAGCAACTCAGAGGAAAAGCTCCAATGGTAATAAACTATTAAAAACTCAATGAAAATACAAATTTGATGGATACTTCTTACCCCACAAATAAGTACTAATAAACCATATCAAAGCTGCCAAATGGTTCTCAAAATTAGATTGCAAATATGGTTTTTGGGAAATTATGATGCATCAAAATAACAAAGAATTTACAGCTTTTAGTACGCCGCATGGACACTATCAATGAAATGTTATGTCATTTGGTCTTAAAAATGCCCCACCAATATTTCAAAGAAGAATGGATAACATATTCTCTGAATTCTCTCATTTTTGTTTAATTTTTGTAGATGATATATTAATATTTAGCGAAAACATTACGCAACATTTAAAACACTTAACTCTATTATCTCAGAAAGCTAAAAACATGGAATAACATTAAGTAAGAAAAAAGCTGTTCTTATCACAAATACTATAGAATTTTTAGGATTAATTATAGATAAAGGAGCCATAGAATTACAAGATTATATTTAAACAAAAATATATTATTTTAAAAATATAAACAATCAAAAAGATTTGCAACGATTTTTAGAATGCATTAATTATGCGGAAGCTTTTATAAAAAACCTTAGCAGAATTAAGAGCACCACTTCAGAAAAAGTTAAGAAAAAACATGGCATGGAATTGGGATGAAAAAGATCAAAAAATCTTACAAGAAATAAAAAATTTATGTAAAAAACTACCAAAACTTCATTTACCAATACCCGGAGATTATTTAATTATAGAAACTGACAGTTCTGAGATTGCATGGGGAGCTATTCTTAAATTACGAAAAAATGAGAAAGAACTTCTCTACAAATACGGATCAAGTACCTACACTCCTACTGAATAGAATTATCATATTAACGAAAAAGAACTTTTAGCAATTAAAAAGGATATTAAAAAATTTGAAATATTTCTTAATGAGACCTTCTTAATCAGAACTGATAACAAAACTGTTATATCCTTTATTAAAGGAAATATTATAGAATCTTTACCAAATAAAAAATTAATTTGATGACAAAGCTGGTTTTCTGCTTATTCTTTTGAATTAGAATATATAGAAGGAAGTAAAAATACTTAAGTTGATATCTTATCTCGTGAATTATGCAGAAAATAGATCTATCACAAGATGAAAAATATGGAATTATACGATTTAAACCTGGAAGAAGATATAAAGTCTACTTCAGACATATCAAGCTATCTCAAAGTATTGGAATTACAGATATGGAAGCTCAAATGTGAAATATCTTATGGTGAAAGAATTATGAAAGAATCTATAAAAATTACAGATTATCTCAAAGGAGAAATCAAGGAAGATGAATTAATACCTGTGTGTGAATTAAGAAAGATTAGAGATTTCTCTAATCTCAAAAATATAAAAGAAGAATCAATATCTAAAGAGATAAAAGTTCTAAATAAATTAAAAATTAATAATGAGGCATCAACTTCTTCTAATTATGAACCATCCTATTTAAAAATATTACAAAATAAGGATATAAGACCTAAAAAGAGTTTCTTAGAAATATTGAATGAATGACAAAAATTTTCTCTATATAACGAGAGAATTAATTCTCAAATATATTTCCATACAATTGGCAATTATCAAGTTACTTATATATATGGAAATTATGACTATAAAATTATATCTGAATTATATAAATGTGGAATGATAAGAATGATTTATTTAGAAGATTAAAATCTTCTCAAAGTACTTCAAAAACAAATATCTGATGTTGTAGAAAATTTTCATTCTGTAATTAAGCATTGGAATATATTTATGAAAATATTTCAAACTTATCCCGAAGAAAAAGAAGGAAATATTTCTCTAATTCAAATAAGGATTAGTAGCAAACCATATATTCCCAAATATAAACCTACTGAAACTCAATTTCAGAGAAATAAAGCTGAAGAATTATATCAAATATGGATTGAGATGAAAAAGATTGATATATCTAATACATGGGTTTATCATTGTTCTGAAAGTTTATTTATTTATAGTCACTGTAAGCAATCTACTCAAAAAATACATGAAGCTATGTATAAAAAATGACATTCAATTTTAACTAAAAATAATGTCAGTGGAAGTAAAACAGTGAAAGAATTATTTTGCCAGAAGCTTCAACAGAAAGAAAGATTACATAAGTGCATGTATTACCAGAAATGGGATACAATAGAAGAAATACGGGAGAAGCTAGAAGCCAAAAGCTTGTGAAAAGATTCTCCAAAATTATTGAATCTCTTAATTATTCAAGAAAGCTTGACAGATGGCAAAAATATGGGACCCTCTAACTAGAAAAATCAAGAAAAGCTGAAACGGTGAATTACTGAAGATGATGTAAGCAGCGACATCAAAATGCTCAATTATTAGAGAAAAAATCGTCAACCATGATGATTCAGAGCAACTAAAAGCTCTATATATTGGAGACTTCTCTCCATTTGGAGGCAGAGCCTTTCGCTCTACTTTTCTATTTCTCTCCTTTCTTTCTCTGGTGTAAATTAATGTGTGCTAGCCACTGCAGCTAAATTACAGACTTCTTTCTCAAGATGTCTGTAAGTTTTTATTTTATGCATGTATGATCTGTTATTTTTCTTTTCTTTGTGAATGATAATAATATTATGTTCTTTTGTATGTTTCTATCCTGGTTTTGCTTACTGTAGAAAACAAAACTAAAGTTGTGTTCTCCATCTCTGAAGTAATCATGTAGAGTTGTGGTCTGAATAGGATCTATATTATCTTATCAAGCTTTTATCTTCTTTACAAACCCACGAAGAAGAACATGATATGAACCGGAGGTGTATGGATCAAATGCTAGAATATGAATAAATAACATAATATAATATTTTTATCATAATTAAGAAGGAAGTGTAAAGGACCCTCTTGATAATCTGCAAATAGATTGAGGAAGATCTTATTAAAAAATGAATTCTAAAAAGAAAGATTTGATAAGTATAGAAACAAAATTAAGAAACATACAAGAAAGTTTAGAAAAAATAAAAGTAAATATTAATGATTATAATAATCAAATGAGTGACAAAAATTCTCGAAATAAAATGGTATCAGAGCCTGATGCTCTAACTGAGACATCTTCAAATTATCGAGAAGTTTTTGAAGAAATAAATCAGGAATATAAAAAAATATGAAGCATTTCGTAAAAAATAAGGTATTACATATAATTGGCCCAAACATAAAATATGTTTATGTACAAAAAATTATTCTTGTGACTTAGATTTTTCTTCAAATGAAACTCAGATTAGAAAAGAAAAAGAGTTAAGAAGAAAACTACTATTTGATGATTTTATAGATGACATAGGAAATAAGTTAGATATTGAATAATGATAGATAAATCATATCTTGAGAATGAATTTAATCGTATTTTTGAGTTATTATAGATAAATATTAAAAATAATCAACTAGAAGTCTTTAAAAAAAGAACAAATGTTTCATAAAAAATCTCCTCTAGGAAATTGCAACGAATGGATTGTAATAAGCTATATGATTTTAAAACAGCAATTAGAATTAAGATTATATTATGAAATTATAACTAATGAACAACTCATCAATTTATGGAACTAAATCAAAATAAATTGGAAAAAATTAAATTATTTAAAAATTTAATTCATTCAAAAGAGATCTAAAAAACTTCAAAAGAGATCTAAAAAACTAGCTCATATTGAAAGCACTTCTAATAAACACGAGTAAGGAATAAGAATAGCACAAAATCAACAAATTTTAAATAGCAATATAGCAACAGCTGCCATCTTAGCTGAATGTTGTAATTTAGAAAAATTTTATTCCAATCCTGAAATTCTAGGTTGGACAAATATACAATGAAACATTCAAGGTTCTTTTCGATTAAACAAAGTCATCAATGTTGAAGAACCTACTTCTTCTGAAAACGAAATTAAATACTTAATTAATACCTTGACAGAATATGAATTTATAAATAATTCAATAAATTATCTCTCTATAGATACTCCAATCTCAAATGAAGCCAGCACTAGTTCTAACCCAATTAACACAAAGACTACATCCCATTTTAACCAATTGCCTCCCAGTATTAGTATTAAAAGAATACCAAGTACGAGAAGTACTAACAAATCTAAAAATGAAAAAAAAAACTACCTAATAATATACTAGAACCTATTAGTGGTCATGGAATTTATTTAAATATTGATTGTTGTAAGAATACAAACGAAGTAATAGACAAATGGGTAATTGAAAATAGTTTAGCAATATATAATTATAATCTAAAAGGAGAAGATGTATATAATTATATAGAAAACACATTAACAAAGTAAAAAATAGTTTTCAGGATTTTCTTCTGAACAAAAAAATGCTATAAAACAAACGTGTGACCCAAATAATCTCGGAAGCCGGCCTAATGAATATGCAAAATATTTAAAAGGAGAATTCTTAGGATATAAACTATTAACATTCTCAGATGAACAAAGGAGAAATATTGCATCTCAAGAAGCCAAACACAAACTAACATCTTTAAAAACATGTAATATCTCCTACTTAAATGAATATACTTGTGACTATCAAAAAATTTTCAATGATATATTATATGAAGAAAAAGAAGCATATTAAGATATGTATTTCTACAAGCTACCAGAACCATATAATATTTTATGGAGTCAAGAATTCAAACAAACGTATCCTAATGATACACATTTTGGAAGTCAAATACGTTTTGCTTTAGAAAATTTAGCTGAAGCTTGTCAACAAGTTGATTTACACAAGAAAAATAAACAATATAAGCAATCTCTATGTTGAGAAAAATCCGACTTAATTCGTCAATAATGGGGATGTCCATTACATAACACCTATGAGTGTTCTGCAAAAAAGAAAAAGAAAAATTTCTTCAGAAAAACAAATAAATAATATTATAATCCTAAAAAAAGAACCTTTAGAAGAAAACTTTAGAAGAAAAGAAAATAATACAAAAAACAAACAAATTAGAAATAATAAATGTTGGATATGTAAACAAGAAGGTCATTATGCAAATAATTTTCCTCAAAAAACCAAATTAAGTAATGTAAAATCTATTTCAATAATAAATCAATCCAATCTCCATCCTATTTTTGATCTATTGGAAATAAACAGTGACGAAGAACTATACTAATTATCTGATACTGAAGAATATTTCTTAATGAGACCTTCTTAATCAGAACTGATAACAAAACTGCTATATCCTTTATTAAAGGAAAAATTATAAACTCTTTACCAAATAAAAGATTAATTAGATGGCAAAGCTAGTTTTCTGTTTATTCTTTTGAATTAGAATATATAGAAGGAAGTAAAAATGCTTTAGCTGATATCTTATCTCGTGAATTATGCAGGAACTAGATCTATCACAGGATGAAAATATGGAATTATACGATTCAAACCTGGAAGAAGATATAAAGTCTAATCCAGACATATCAAGCTATCTCGAAGTATTGGAATTAAAGATATGGAAGCTCAAATGTGAAATATCTTATGGTGAAAGAGTTATGAAAGAATCTATAAAAATTAGAGATTATCTTAAAGAAGAATTCAAGGAAGAAGAATTAATACATGTGTGTGAATTAAGAAAAATTAGAGATTTCTCTAATCTCAAAAATATAAAAGAAGAATCAATATCTGAAGAGATAAAGGTTCTAAATAAATTAAAAATCAATAAAGTGGCATCAACTTCTTCTAATTATGAACCATCCTATTTAAAAATATTACAAAATAAGGATATAAGTCTTAAAAAGAACTTTACAGAAATATCGAATGAATGGCAACAATTTTCTCTATATAAAGAGAGAATTAATTCTCAAATATATTTCCATACAATTGAAAATGATCAAGTTACTTTTATATATGGAAATTCTGATGTTAAATATATTTCCATACACCAAGCTCCATGTTGAATCGGATTCCATGATCTTGATTAAAATACTTAGCAGATAGTTATATTGTCCCTGGAACTTGGTGTATTGGGTTAGACAAAACTATAACATGGAGGCCTCCATTAGAATCATTTACTCTCATACACCCAGGGAAGGTAATAGGCTGGCTATATGGCTGGCCTTGGTAGGTCTACACACTGAACACATTCTTATAAGAAAAGATGTAATTCCTTCTTTATCTTTTCTTTTGAAGGGGGACCTTTGGCTCTCCCTTTTCTCAGAGTTTTGTAAAACTATATAGGTAATTATATTTTTTTTCTTTTTGGGTGAGGGGATCCACCTCCTCTCCTTACCATGTATCTCCATTTGATTTAATAGAATTGGAGCCAAATAATGTTCCTTCCCAATATATATTTGTAAATATATATATTGGAGAAGGAGCATTATTCGACTCTAGATTCATTAATATAGGAAAAAAATTACAAAAGTGGGAGGGGAGATGGATCCTCGAAGCTAAGAAAATAAAAGAGATACATGAAACACACCTTGATACACCAAAATAATATATTGTTTTAAGTACCTATTTTATGCTTATTTTTTGTGATATTTCACTTTAAAGAAGGGTATTTTTGTGTCTTTTTTGTAGGTATATCATTTTTAGGCATTTGGAGAAAAAATTGCAAAAAGGACAAAATTTAGAGCAAAAAAAGCCAATTTTGCATTCTGGCACATGATGCGCCAAAATCTAGAGAGCTAGCGCATGATGTGCCAGATCGGTGCATGATGCGCCAGAGATGAATTTTTCTAATTAAGGAAGCTCGAGATAAATTTTAAGTGAATTTTAAAAGGGACACTTGGTCTACACACCTCTTGGAGTAATTCAAAGCATTTAATCTTGTTCTACACACCTCTTGGAGTAATTCAAAGCATTTAAACACTTTGGAAGGTTCTTTTAGGAAGGGATATGACTATTGGATCAAATGACACATCTTTTGAATTCAAAAGAGTTGAGTTTTGGAGGAATTTTTGTAGGGAATTTTGAATTCTTTTCCAAAGGAGTCAACCCAAAATAAAAGAAGACTTGAATAGGCTAAGGGGGGGGAAGAAGAGGCTTTGGGGTGTGGCATGAGAGTTAGAGTGAGAGAGAAGAGGAGATTTTCTTCTAGGTTGTAAGAGGAGAGGGAAGGTGAGAGATTTTTCTTCATTACATTGCTAAGAGAATATTGGGAATGATTGTAAAGAGAGAAAGTCTTAGAGAGAACTTCTAGGGATTTGCTTGGGAAGGATTGTGAAGTAAGGTTGAGAACTTCTAGGGATTTGCTTGGGAAGGATTATGAAGTAAGGTTTATTTTTATTTCTTTTGTTTGATAAACTTGTTTTTATGTATGAAATTTATGTTTTATCGTATCCTTCTCATGAATTATGAGTAGTCTTTTTATCCTTATCTCTATAATAAGATGTGGTTTTGTGAAGAATCAATTTTGTTTTATTAGGTTTTAAATGTCAATAAATTGTGATGATTAGAACTCTAATCTTCATTTAATTTTCGATCTGGCTAATTGAAAGGTTAAAATTTATTGAGAAACATATAATCCAAAAGGGCAATGCTTTCTACAACAAGGTAACAATCACATTCAATTTCATGGGTAAGAATGTAATCCATGGGGGGGATTGGGTGCAAATAAATTGGGAAATAAACTTTTGTTGGATGTAGAATTGTAGATTTTAAGCTGACAGATTAGAATCCCCAATTTGGTCTAGTTGAT
This sequence comes from Phalaenopsis equestris, assembly GCF_001263595.1. Taxonomy (NCBI): domain Eukaryota; kingdom Viridiplantae; phylum Streptophyta; class Magnoliopsida; order Asparagales; family Orchidaceae; genus Phalaenopsis; species Phalaenopsis equestris. The sequence continues at coordinate 9,349 of NW_018219188.1, read as the reverse complement.
TGGAAACTAATGCGAGATTTTAAGCCCTTAGGGAAGGGAGTAGTGGGAGCTCTGGAGTGGCAGTCGATATCCTTCCAGCCTAACCATGAATATATAGACCAAACTCTGGATTAGTCAATATTCTTTATAACACTCAGAAGAGGGTAAAGAATAGGTTTGCTCCTATTTGACACAAAATAGTTTTTATATATATTTTCAAATGATTTCATTTTTTTCCAAAACATAGTCTTATTGTAAAGGGGAAGGATGTTTTCTTAAATTTGAACTTTCTGTCACAACAAAAACTTTGTTTAATTTTCATAATTTTACTTTTGAAAGTTTAGTATTTAGTTTAGTTTAATTTCTGTAATCTAACATCTGCATTGTAATTAGTGTTCACCTGAGTAGTCAATTTTCAAATTTCGGTTTCAAATTTTGCACTTTACTTTTTTTTTGTTATAAAATAATTTCCAAAATTTACTTTAGGATTTTCCAACTTCCCTATGGGATCGATATCTATGACTCCATTAGAGCCCTTTATTACTTAAACGATACATATACTTACATTGATATTTAGGAGACATTTTGCAGTTTAAAAAGTGTTTTAAAGGATAAATTATATTTATAAAAATTGTTTTGTTGTGACTATATTGCATATTTATTATAAATCTGCCTGCATTGAGTTTTTGGCATTGTTAAGTAGTGTCAACTTGATAAATATTTACATATACAAATCTCCGTACCAAGTTTTTGGCACTGTTACCGAGAACTAACCAAAAATATTAGTATTTTACTTTATTTAATTTCAAAAAAAATAAAAAAAGAGTATGTTTATAGTTTAATTTGAACATTTTCTTATTTTAGCGTGTTTGCTTATTTTTAATCACTTGCTTTATTCAGCTTATGTGTAGTGTAAGATCAATAACCTAGTACCTTATGATTATGAATTAGAAAGAATTGTTAGAAAAATTTTAAAACAACAAAAAGAGAAAGATCAGTTTAACAAAATGGTTTGCAATTTAAACAATGTTGGAAATAAAAATGAACATCAACTGAGACCTTTAAGAGATTATGCAAATCCTATAGCAGATGAAATTCATTTGAGTGTTTAAAATCCTGTTGTAGCTGCTAGTTCATTTGAACTTAAACCTGCAATTATCCAAATGGTACAAAATAATCAGTTTGGAGGAACACTTACTGAAGATCCTCATTTACACATTGCTAGTTTTTTAGAATTGTGTGCTACATTTAAATATGATGGAGTGTCAAATGATCTCTTCATACTTAGAATTTTTTTCTTTTTCACTAAAGGATAAAGCTAAAATGTAGTTAAACTCATTAGCACCTGGATCTATCAAACATGGGGAGATTTATCACAAAATTTCTTATATAAATATTTCCCACCTTCAAAACTGCTAAGCATAGAAATGATATCTAATTTTTTTGTCAGTTTAAAGGGGAATCAATTTATGAAGCCTGAGAAAGATTTAAAAATCTCCTTTAAAAGTTTCCACACTATCTGTTGTCAGATTGGTTAATAGTTCAAACTTTTTATAATAGGTTGGTTGGATCTCTTAGATTGATAATTCACGCTACTGTTGGTAGATCATTAATGTCAAAACCATTCGATGAAGTATATTCATTAATTGAAAAGGTGGCTACTAATAATTTTCAATGGTCCTATGAAAGGGTAAATCCAAAGAGAGTAGCTAGTATACTTGATTTTGATGCAATATCTATTTTAGCTGCCTGAATAGCTGTTATATCAAAGAAGATAGATCAATATGGAATGAATTATTCTCAGACAACACCTGTGCTTGAGGAGAACTCATTGGGACAAATGATAGAATCTCAATCTTCTTATGAGACTTTAAATGCAATAAACAATCCTTTTAATAATCCTTATGCCAATTATTATAATCCTGGTTGGAAGAATCATCCAAATTTTAGTTGGAGTAATAATAATTCTAATGTTGCAAATCCGTAATGGGGAAACAACACTGCGAACCCATTGGGAAACTCCAATAATCAAGGGAACCAAGCTTATAAACCTTATTGCCCCTCAAGTTTTAATAATTTGCAGAGTAAGGAGAAAAAGTTATCAATGGAAGAATTGATATTGCATTTGTGTAGTCAATTACAAAGTCAAGGAGCTGCTATCAGAAACATGGAAAATCAATTGGGATGTATTGTTACTCCACTTAGCAATAGACCTCCAGGAACATTGCCTAGTAATGTTGAAGTAAATCCTAAAGATCAGAACAAAGAGCAAATTAAAGCTATTCAACTGAGATGTGGAAAAGAATTAGAAAATAAAGTTCAACAACAAGTTGAAGTTAAAAAAGATATACGCTCAATTGCTTGGGATGTTGTGCTTAAAATGAAAAATCTGGTGAAGATTTTTGTTTTGAAGTAGAAAATCCTATTAAGTCAATGAAAATCACTATAGAAAGATCACCACCTCCATTTCCTCATAGATTGAAATAGAAACATAAAGATAATCAATTTTCTAAATTTTTGGAAATTTTGAGGAAATTAACGGTAAACATTTCATTTGTTGAAGATTTGAAACAAATGACAAGCTATGTGAAGTTCATGAAGGTTATACTTAATAAGAAAAGGAAGTTTGTAGATAACGAGACTGTTGCACTCAGCGAAGAGTGTTGTGCTATAATTCAGAAAAATCTTCCTGAAAAAGTTAAAGATCCTGGAAGTTTTACAATTCCTTGGTCCATTTAGAGAAATTTCTGGAATGTTGTGAAAAGACTAATCTCTTATTGAATTGGGAAAAAAGTCAATTTATGGTTGCAGGAGGAATTGTGCTTGAACATAAAATTTTAGAAAATGACATGGAAGTAGATCCTGCAAAAATACAGATTATATCAAACTTACCTCCACCTACCACAGTAAGAGGAGTTAGGAGCTTTTTAGGACATACTGAATTTTAGAGGAGATATATTAAAAAATTTTCAAAAATTAATAAACCTTTATGTCAATTTCTAGAGAAAGTTAAAAAATTTAACTTTAATCAAGATTGTCTTAAAGCCTTTGAAACTTTAAAGGAAAAATTGATCACTGCTCCTATAATTGTTTCACTAGATTGGGAGAAACCTTTTGAATTAACGTGTGGATCTAGTGATTATGCAATTGGAGTTGTTTTAGGGCAAAGGATGTGATAAGATTTTTAAAAATATATATTAATCTAGTATGACTCTTAATGATGCTCAAATTAATTACAACACCATTGAAAGAGAGTTATTAGCTATTGTGTATGATTTTTATAATTTTAGATCATATCTGATTGGAGCTAAATGTGTTGTGCATATTGACCATTCAACTATTAAATATTTGATGCAAAAGAAGGTTGTTAAACCAAGATTAATTAGATGGGTACTTATGATGCAATAGTTTGATTTCATAATAATCGTTAGGAAAGACATTGATAATCAAATTATTGATCATCTATTGATGTTAAACAAGAAGAAATAATAGATATGGAAAAAGAGATTAATGAAACTTTTACTGTTGAACTACTTTATGTTGTAAAAGGATGGGAAATACCTTGGTATATTGATATTGTAAATTATATTATTAGTGGTATTTTACCATATGGATTAACAATTTTAATTAGTGGTATTTTACCATATGGATTAACAAAACAGCAAGAAAAGAAATTCATTCATGATGCAAAATCATATTTTTGGGATGATCCTTATTTATATAAGCAATGTAAAGATTTAATGATGAGAATATATGTGTCATATAAGGAAATTCAAGAGATTATTCAAAATTACCATAATTTTGAATTTGGAGGACATTATGAAAATGATATAACTGTTCATAAAATTTTACAATCTAGATTTTATTGGTCTACTCTATTTAGAGATGTTGATATATATATCAAAACATGTGATCGGTGTTATAGAGTAGGTAATATTTTAAGAAGAAATTAAATACCTCTAAATTTTAATTTGGAAATTGAAATTTTTGATGCATGTGGATTGGATTTTATGGGACCATTTATACCCTCATTTAAAAATATAAACATATTGATTGTAGTGGATTACGTTTCAAAATGGATTGAAGCAACTTTACCTCGATGTGATGCTCTTAGTGTTACAAAATTTTTAATTAAAAATATTTTTACAAGATATGGAAAGCCGAGAGTAATCATTACCGATGGAGGATCTCATTTTAGAAATGCAACAGTTACAAGATTGGTGGAGAAATAAAATATAGAGCATAAAGTTACAACTGCTTATCATCCCCAGATGAGTGGTTTAGCAGAACTATCTAATCGTGAAATTAAGATAATTTTGGAAAAGAGTGTTAATCCTAGTAAAATGGATTGGTCTACTATATTAGATACTACATTATGGACATATAGGATTGCCTATAAGACACCTATAGGAATGTTCCCTTATATATTAATTTTTTAGTAAGACTTGTCTCTTGCCAGCTGAATTGGAGCATAAAGCTTATTGGGCTATAAAAGAATTCAATTTCAACTTGAAAGAAGCTGGTGAGAAAAGATTATTGCATTTAAATGAGCTTCAGGAAATTAGAAATGAATCTTACGATAATGCGAGCATTTATAAGGAAAAAAAGAAAGGATGGCATGATCCGGAAGATAATAAAAAGAGAATTTGAACCTGGATAAGAAGTTTTATTATACAATACAAGATTGAAATTATTTCCTGGAAAATTGAAGTCTAGGTGGAAAGGGTCATTCTGAGTTATAGAATTCTATCCCTATGGGGCTGTTAATATTGAAGACCCCAAGACTGGAAGACTATTTAAAGTGAATGGACACAGATTGAAATCATATTTTGATGGTCAAAAAACAACTTTTAAAAAGACTATAAAGTTGGGTCACCCAGAATAAGACTGGGACTGTGGGGCTGACGACATTAAACCAAGCGCTTTGTGGGAGACAATCCATTTGTATCATTGTATAACTTGTTTTTGAGTTTTTTGTTTAAAATATTTTATGTATATTTATTTTTATTTCTTTATGTAATCTGTTATTTGATAAAATATTTAGAAACATTTTTATTTACTTAAATCTATGGAAAATTTGAGAATTTATTGGGTCAAAATTGAAACGAAAATTTTTTTGGAACTGGTGCATGATGCGACACTTTCTAGAGAGCTTGTGCATGATGCGTCGTAGATCCGAAAATGTTTAAAACGTGTAAAATGGTGATTTTTTGTGGTTTTTTCTCTATATAACTCCTAAAAATTGAGTCTAAACCTTATTTTAGGGAGGAAAACGAGTGAATAGTCACCATTTTTCAATTCCTATGGCTTCCCACTCTAGAAACTCCGCTAGATTTGGAATTTTTAACTGAAGTAAGTTCATCAGTTTCGATGCACAAAAATTACATGATCAAGTTCTAGTGAATAATAGGCTTATCAAGGAAAAGGGGTTTGTGAATCAAAGATTTAACAGCCCGAATTTTCGAGTAGAAGAGACAATTGCGCAGAGGCATTGGGAAGTGCTTTGCTACACTACTGTCGCTATTGTTGTTCCCGTAGAAAAAGAATTTTGTGCCAATCTTCTTGGGATCAACCAAGGAATAATTTACGTGTGTCGTAGGTTTGTGTAATTTACTCCTTCAAGAATAAACGAGAAGTTTATAATTGAAAATGTGCCTATGTGTCATTATGCAAACATTACCCCTACAAGAAAGACTATGAATAAACTCTACTGCTACCTTACAGATGAGTATGCTAATTGGGAGACCAGAGATGATGGAAATTTAAGTTTTCCTTCATCATTTTTAAATCCAGTTTCAAAAGCCTAGCACTTCTTTATTGCAACGAAGTTACTACCTACCATGAAAATTAGTAAGGTCACAAAGGAGAGAGTCATTCTAAATTATTGCATTCAAACCAAAAAACCTATGATGCTGAAACTATTATTGTGAAATTGGTTTTAGGTTTGATTGTGAATGGATCTGCAACTAGACTAAAACATCCATCCACTATTTTCTTACTTTGTAGTCCAGCTCAAGTACCTTATGAAAGTTGGGAAAAAGTGCTACGTCCTTGGAAGCTGATGGATCCAGAAGTCTACTAAAATTGTATTGGAATGGGAGATGAAAATGATATAAATACACTAATGAATCAAGGATCTCAGAATTCATCACCTGTTCAACCCTACTACAAATTGAGTGCACTTTTAAAAAGGATCAAGAAGATAGAAAAAGTTGTGCAGAATCTCATGCACGTAATTGAGAATATTATTGAAATGCTAGATCATCTAGATTGGAGACTGAAGGGACATTTTGCGCATACAGGGTGTACTGAAGATGGATTGGTACGTATGTTCAAGAAACATGCTTGGATTGATGAGGAAAATTCAACTGATGAATTTTCATTTCGACCCTTCTACAATCTATATGTGCACTACCAATCGATGGCAGATATCCAATAGGATGATAGTGAAGATGATGTTGATCTTAATTTATGCACATAATGTTTTATGTAGTACTGTTTTTCTTAGTTTTTTATCTTGGATTGCATTTCCTTTCTAATGAACACTATCTATGTTTATGTTTGGAATTTTGATATTTAGATTTCAGTGATAGGATGATGGTTTGCTTTAGAATACTTAATTTATTTTTTGTTAGCTTAAAAAATTTGTTAGCTTGAAAACTGTTTGTTTGTAATAGCACATATTTTATATATAAATTTGAGTTTTGTGTTGTGACAGCAACTTTTTATATGCTTAAAATATAAGATAAATATGGACGTAATAAATATTCAATAATTATAAAGTCACACTTACCAACGCAAGTATACATATCGCTCAAGTAATATAGGGATCTACTGGAGTCCGAGATATCGATCCCACAGGGAGTAATATTAGAACTACAAACTAAGATTTTAGAAAAGCAATACTTAATCGCAACAATGTAATTCAATTTTTTTATTTGTCACTAATAGACAATTAAAATAAATATGTAATTTTAATAACTCTTAAATAACTAATTATACTAATATTTTGATTATTTTTGTCTGTTATTTCTAAGCATCCTTCTCCTTGTCAAGAAATTATATTAGGAATGAAATGTTTAGAATTTAATGTAGCCAGTGACAAATAGGAGCATACCTATTCTTTACCCCTATTCTTTACCCTTTGGTCCAGGCATTAAGAACATTGACTAATCCTACGTTTGTTTACTGAATCTGTGACTAGGCTGAGAGGATTCCGGCTCTCACGTAGGAGCTCCCACGTTCCCCTCACGTGAGGGCTAACATCTACACTTCAGCACCCAAACGATAGGACCAAATTGGGGATTTTAGTCAGTCACTCTAAAATCTCCAATTCTATGCCCGATAATAAATCAATTGGCCAAAATGAAAGTAAATTAAGATCGAAGTGAAAAGATCATCACAATTTCTTAAACATTTTCTTGCTTCACCAATTCAAATCACCATTTCACAAATCTCGAGATAAGGAAAACGACAGAGAAAAATACTCAGATATTTTGGGGAAAACACAATAAAACACAAAATTCATATACAAAATCAAAGTCATACAAACTATAACAAGTAAATAACTTATCTCTAATTTCTTCCCAAGAACACTCCTCGAAGTTCCTCTGAATCTCTTCCTTTCTTCACAGCACACAGAATTCCTCTTCGAAGCAGCAAGGAGGAAGAAATCTCTCACTTTCCCTCCA
>NW_018219188.1:0-966 GCF_001263595.1 Phalaenopsis equestris | reverse complement strand
TATAAGTTTGATTTAAATAAATATCATAGTGAGATTTTTAGAAAGAATTCAAGTAATTGAATTAACTCTGTAGCCACAAGATTATCTAGATATCAAGTTTAAGAGTTCTAGTCTTCTATTCATTTCAAGAATGACTATATGTTGCAATATTAAGTCACTTAGAATATGCAAATGATAGGAACTTCATGGGAACAATACTAGTAAATAATCTAATCCATAAATATAAGTTCAGGAATGTATTAGGTTTTCCCTTTAAGTAGGTCCAGTGAAGCCAATTTTTTACTATAACACACCTAAGTTTGGTATTTTCTCAGCCTCAATACATTAATTCAGCATCGCAATCCAAGCCACAACACTCAAAAACGCTGAAAACAAAACATCCTATGCTTATTCTCAACTATACAGAGATCTACAAGTATAATTCTAAAGCAAAGCAAATGCAATGTTCAAATCAAAATACATAAATAGACACATAGGTAGTAATATAAATCTACTAATCCTTAGACTCGGTACTCGATTCTCCTCTGAGTTCTCTGAGATTACCCATTGATTGCACATGAACGAAGAGGTTATAGAAGGGTCGGAATGGAAATTCTTCAGTGGAATCCTCTTATATTAATTTCATCCTCCTCATCAATCGTATTAAGCTATCTTCTAAATGTCCAGAGTGATCAAAATGTTCCTTCATCTTCCAGTCCAGATGATCAAGGAAATCAGAGATATTATTAATTACATTCATGACATTTTGTACCTCCTTCTCCAATTTCTTGATTCTGAGATCACCAGAGACTTATCAGGGACTAAGGGTTGAACTGGCAGTGAATTTTGAGATGCTTGATCTACTATAATGGCCATGTCATTTTCATCTCTAAAAACTAGGAATTTCTCAATTGGGTCCAAAGGCTTCCAAGCTAGTAGTACCTTTTCCCAGTTTTCATAGCACACTTGGAACTAACTGCAAAGTGA
>NW_018219187.1:196521-202859 GCF_001263595.1 Phalaenopsis equestris | reverse complement strand
CGACTCCTTTAAAAATAAAAGAGAGAAAAACAAACAAAAACATGGACCACTGGCGCCGACGGTGCCAATGTCAGTTCAGGCCCTGCTTCTAGAATATTTGATGAATTTGGATGCTTTTAGAAGAGTTTTTGAATGCACCTATTGGAAAACCAACTCTAGGCTCTATTTGAGGCAGAAATTGATCAAAAAAACGGGCTCCTCCTCAGTTCTCCTTGTTCATAATCGCCACACCTCGCCTCCATACACTTTTTTCATCTTCATTCCACCACTATTTAAGAGGCTAATTTTTCTTTAAGAATTTAGAGTTTTTGTGTTGAGATTAAGTGAGAATTTTTCTCTAAGAGTGTTGGAGAAGGAGAAAAGTGAGAGATTTTTTCTTTCTACATTTTCTAGGAAAGACTACAAGGGATTTGCTTTGAGAAAGAGTTTCAGATAAGTGTTGTTTGTTTATTATTGTTATATGAACTTTTTTTAAATATAAAATTTGTGTTTTATTGTATCTTTCTCATGAAGTCTGAGTAGTTTCCTTTTTCTTTCTCCTTACTCTGAGATATGATGAAATGAAGAGATAATAAGGATTTGTCAATATTAAAATATAAAATAAATTGTCATGATTTTTCAACTCAAAACTTAATTTACTTTCAATCTGGCCAATTGAATTGTTAAAATGTGTTCTGAAACATATGATCCGGGAAATGGAGTATGAGTTCTACAACAGAGTGAGGATCACATTTGATTCCATGAAGGAGTATTTCGTTCATGGAATTAAGTGCAAATAAATAGGGAAATATATATTATTGGGTGTAGAATTGGAGATTTTAGGGTGATAGACTAAAGTCCTCAATTCGGTCTTAGTGTTTTAAAACTAAAATGAGAATTAGCCTTCAGGTGAAGGGAAGTGGGAGCTCTGGAGTGGAAGCCAGTATCCTCCTAACCTAGCCACGGATTCAGGGACTAAACCTGGGATTAACTAATGATTTTCTATAACACTGTATCAGGGTAGAGAATTAAAACTGCTTCTGTTTGGCACAATATATATTAAAACCATTTATCTCATCTCATTTTACCAAAATCCCATTGTAGTGAGAAAATACTTTTTTACATAAGAAATCTTCATCACATAAACATAGTTTAGTATTTAAGTAGTTACTGTTTAAACTTTGCATTTCAGTTTTGTTAGTAATGAAATAATTTAGTTTTGATAATATCTCAGCATTCAAAATTAATGTCAGTAATTTCGTTTTACTTTCTGTGAATTTCCTAGTAAATTTATCATTTCAAATTTAAACCTTTCTCGTGGGATCGATATTTGGGGCTTAAATAGAAAGTCTTTTATTACTTGATAATGATACGTATACTTGCATAGAATCCTAACATGATTGCTTAAATTTCTTAATCATAAATATTGGATCAAACTTTTGGCACTGTTACATAGCATAGTCAAACTTATATAAATTTTACACAATTATATTTCACATCCGGGATCAGATGGCATACTCTCCCATGAAAATCAAATGTGATTCTCTTCATATTGTAGAAATCATATCTCATTTAAGAACATATGCCTCTCAACAAGTTTTAACACTTAATTGGCTAGATTAAAAAGTAAATGAAGATTGGAGTTCAAATCATAAAAAAATTATTATCATTTAAAACAGTAGAAAACAAAATCTATTCTTCACAAAACCATATCTTCAAAGTAGGGAGAAGGATAAAGAAGACTACTTAGAATTCATGAGAAGGATTGGACAAAACACAAATTTCATATATAAAAATACAACTTATCTCACAATCCTTCCCAAGCAAATCCCTAGAAGTTCTCTCCAAGTCTTTCTCTCTTTACAAGTACTCCCAAATCTCTCTTAGAAGTGTAATGAAAAAGATATCTCTCACATTCCCTTTCCTCTTACAACCCTAGAAGAAAATCTCCTCTTCTCTCTCTCTCTAACTCACGCCACTTTCTCTCTCTCCCTCACGTCACACACAAAATCCTCTCTCAAACTCTATGAAGTCTTCTTAATTTTTTTATTAAGGAATGCCTTCTTCCAAAAGGAATTCAAATTTCCTTCCAAAAGTCAACCCTTTTGAATTAAAAAGATGTGTCATTTGATCCAAGAGACATCACTTCAAAAAATAACCTTCCAAAGTGTCCAGATGCATTGATTTACTCCAAGAGGTGTGAAGAACAAGTTTTCCTTTGAAAATTTGCGTAAAATTTGTCTTGAACCGCCTTAATTTGAAAAAGTTATTCTTGGCGCATCATGCGCCAGCTCTCTGGATTTTGGTGCATGATGCGTCAGAATCCCAAAATTGGTTGTTTTGGCTCCGAATTTCTTCCTTTTTGTCATTTTTGCTCTAAATGCCTAAAAATGATATACCTGCAACAAAAACACAAAAATACCCTTCTTTAAAGTGTAATATCACCAAAAACATAAAATAAGTACTTCAAACAATATATTATTTTGGTGTATCAAAATCCCCCAAACTTAAATGTTATTTGTCCTCAAGTGACACTTTTATTACATGAAAGCATATGAGTGACACTTTTATTACATGACATGAAAGCATATGACTTAGGATAGAGATTAACTTATAACTTCTATACTTTAGTTTAAGAAATAGAATAAAAAAATTTAAGAAAAACTCTTTAATAACTTAGACTCAAACTCTAAGTCTAGGAATACTTAGTAATCAAATTTAAGATTTATGAATATCTATTCATTTCAAGAAGAATTGCAATTTGTCATATTAAAGACATTTTGAATATTCATATGAAAAAAACTTCATGAAAAATTTACTAGGAATGCTACTAATACTCTAACATAAGTTTAGAAAATGTAATAAAGCTCTTTCCTTAAGTTGGTTCAAGTGAAACCAATTTTTGATTAGGCATCTCCTCACTTATTTTTCTTTTCTTTTTTTTTCTTCTCTCTTTTTTCTTTCTTTTTATTTTAAGATCTTCTCTCTTTAATAACTTCAATCCTTTCTTGCAGATCCATTCACAATCAAACTCAAAACTGATTTCACAATAATATTTCACAATAATATCTTGATTTCACAATAATATCTTCAACATCAATAGGTTTTCTGGTTTGAATACAATAGTTCAGAATGACACTCTCCTTAGTGGCCTTAATAATTTTCATGGTAGGCAGTAATTTCAATGCAATAAAGAAGTGCCGGGCTTTTGAAACTAGATCTAAAAATGAAGAAGGAAAACTTACATTTCCATCAACTATGGCCTGCCAATTCGCATCTTCATTCGTAAGGTAGCAGTATAGTTCATTCATATTCTCTCTTGTAGGGGTAAAGTTTGCATAATGGCGGATAGGCACATTTTCAATCATAAACATCTCATTTATTCTTAAAGGAGTGAATTGCACAATCCTACCTCGCGCATAGGTAATTCCTTAGTTGTATCCATGTAGATTTCCATAAAACTCATTCACCACACGGACTATAGAAACAACAACATCACAACAACATCAGTATTCGACGTGTTCAATCCTCGATTCACAAATCCCCTTTCTTTGATAAGTCTCTTCTTCACTAGAACTCGATCATATAATTTTTTAGCATTGAAACTGACGGACTTTCTCTTGTTGAAAATTCCAAATCTAGCAAAGTTTCTAGAGTGGGAAGCCATAGGAATTGAAAAGTGGCGACTCTTCCCTCGTTTTCCCCCCTAAAATATGGTTTGGAGTCAGTTTTTGGGAGTCATATGGAGAAGAAACCACCAAAAACAGCTAAAAATCACCATTTGACACATTTTAAGCATTTTTGGACCCGCGACGCATCATTCGCCACCTCTCTGGAAAGCGGCTCATCATGCGCCAGTTCCAAAATTCTCACCGTTTTGATTTTGATTCAATAAATTTTCAATTTTTCAATAAAATTATGCAAATAAAGATGTCTCTAAATATTTTATCATATACACGAACTACATAAAGAACTAAACATAAATATATGTCAAATAGATCAAACAAAAAAAAAAACTCAACAATTAACTAATAACGATACATATTGGTTTCCTTCCACAAAGCGCTTGGTTTAATGTCGTCAGCACCACATTCTCAGTCTTGTTCTGGGTGACCCAACATTACTGTCTCTTTGAAAGCTGGTCTGGTCTTTGACCATCAAAATATGATTTTAATCTGTGCCCATTCACTTTAAATATTCTTCCAATCTTGGGGGCTTCTTGGGGTCTTCAATATTAACTCCTCACATCTTTTTTTTTCTTTTATTTTCTTTTTTTCTGAATGACCCTTTCCATCTAGACTTCAATTTTTCTTTAAATAATTCTCTTTTTTTATTATATAATAAAACTTCCTGTCTAGGTTCAAATTCTCTTTTTATTATCTTCTGATCATGTCATTCTTTCATCTTTTCCTTATAAATCCTCGCATTATCGTAAGATTCATTCCTAATTTTCTAAAGCTCATTCAATTGCAATAATCTTTTCTCACCAGCTTCTTTCAAATTGAAATTGAATTCTTTTATAGCCCAATAAGCTTTATGCTCCAATTCAACCGACAAGTGACAAGTATTCCCAAAAGTTAATCTATAAGGGGACAGTTATATAGGTGGCTTATAGGCTGTCCTATATGCCCATAATGCGGTATCCAATCTAATAGACAATTCCATTTTATTAGGATTAACACTCTTTTCCAAAATTCTCTTAATTTCACGATTAGATACTTCTGCTAAACCACTAGTTTATGGATGATAAGCAGTTGCAATTTTATGCATTATATTATATTTTTCCACCAATCTTGGAATTATTACATTTTTAAAATGAGATCTCCATCGGTAATGATTTCTCAACATTTCATATCTTGTAAAAATATTTTTAATTAAAAAATTTGAAACACTCCGAGCATCACATCAAGGTAAAGTGATTGTTTCAATCCATTTTGAAATGTAATCCACTGCAATCAATATGTATATATTTCTGAATAAATGTATAAATGGTCCAATAAAATTCATTGCCCAAACATCAAAAATATGAAGGTATAAATGGTCCATAAAATCTAATCTCCATGCATCAAAAATTTCAATTTCGAAATTAAAATTTAGAGGCATTTCATTTCTTTTTAAAATTATACCTACTCTCTAACACTTATCACATGTTTATATATATATATTAACATCACTAAATAGAGTAGGCTAATAAAATCCAGATTGTAAAATTTTATGAACAGATCTATCATTCATAAAATGTCCTCCAAATTCAGAATCATGACATTTTTGAATAATCTCTTGAATTTCTTTATAAGACACACATCGTCTCATCATTAAATCTTTAAATTGCTTATATAAATAAGGATCATCTCAAAAATAAGATTTTGCATCATGAATGAATTTTTCTTCCTTGTTTTGTTAATCCATATGGAAAAATACCACTAACAATATAAATTATAATATCAACATACCAAGGTATTTCCCATCATTTTACAGCATAAAGTTGTTCATTAGGAAAATTTTCATTAATTTCTTTTTCCATATCCAAAATTTCTTCTTGTTCTAGGCTCAAAAAATGATTAGCAATTTGATTATCAATCCCTTTTCTATCGACTACTACAAAATTACTACAAAATTAAACTCTTAAACTCTTGCATCAGAAGTACCCTTCTAATTAATCTTGGTTTAACTTCCTTCTTTTGCATTGAATATTTAATAGCCGAGTGATCAGTATGCACAACACATTTAGCTCCAACCAGATATGATCTAAACTTATCAAAAGCTTACACATTTAGTATCCAATCTGCATACAAATAGAAGGATCAGCTCTTGGTTCATGTTGATCTTCTAATAAGATTTTATGCATACAAATTGAAGGTCTGATTCATTTCATATCAGCCAATGTCCATCCAAAGGCTTTCTTATATCTTTTCAAAATTTCCAACAGCTGTTGTTCTTGCATATCAGTTAATTCTGAGGATACTATAACAGGTAATGTAGATAAATCTTCTAAAAATGAATACTTCAAATGAGTAGGAAACTTTTCCAATTCTAAGTTCTAGTTCAGGGGATTTCTCAATAGATGAAATCAAATTCTTGTTACTTTCTGTAGGATCTAATATTTCAATTCTTTCCTGAACATAATCCATATTCTCTTTACTCACTTCCATAGATTCATCTTGAATTCTATCCCCATCTTTATATTCCATATATTCTTTTTTAAATTATCTTTCAAAAGTTTTCTTGAAATATTCATGGTTTAAATATTCATTAATATCCATTTTGAAGCATTCAATCTCTTGTTCTTTTTCAGGGTATCTCATTGATTTTGCAATATTAAATGTAACCTCTTGATCACTGACTCTCATAGTTAGTTC
>NW_018219187.1:189786-196433 GCF_001263595.1 Phalaenopsis equestris | reverse complement strand
CTTTCTTCATATCTAATACAATAAAGTCCATAGGAAAGATAAATTTATCAACTTTTATCAAAACATCTTCTATAACTCCTTTAGGATAGGTAATCGAATGATCAGCTAACTGCAGAGTTACAGTTATAGGTTAAATATCTCCTAAGCCCAACCTTTTAAAATTTGATAACAATATAAGATTGATACTGGCTTCTAAATCACATAAAGCTTTTCCATAAAATTATTCGCTAATAACACAAAAAAATTGTAAAACTTCCAAGATCTTTAAGTTTTCCAGGAAGCTTTTTCTGAATTTTAGCGCTACTCTCTTCGTTGAGAACAATAATTTCATTATCTACAAACTTCCTTTTCTTATTAAGTATATCCTTCATGAACTTCACATAGCTTGACATTTGTTCCAAAGCTTTAACAAATGTAATGTTTATCATTAATTTCCTCAAAGTTTCCAAAAATTTTAAAATTGATTATCTCTATGTTTATGCTTCAATCTTTGAGAAAATGGAGGTGGTGGTCTTTCTACAGTGATTTTCATTGACTTAATAGGATTTTCTGACTAAAAATGAAAATCTTCACCAGAATTTTCATTTTCTACCTCATCTTTTTCTACTTCAACTTCTTGTTGAACTCTGTTTTTTAATTATTTTCCACTTCTCAGTTAAATAGCTTTAATTTACTCTTTGTTCTGATCTTTAAGATTTACTCCAACATTACTAGGCAATGTTTCTGGAGATCTATTGCTAAGTGCAGTAACGATACATCCCAATTGATTCTCCATGTTTCTGATAACAACTCATTGACTTTATAATGGACTACCAATCTGCAATATCAATTATTCCATTGATAACTTTTTCTCCTTACTCTGCAAATTGCAAATTATTAAAACCTGGGGGTAATAAGGTTTATAAGCTTGGTTCCCTTGATTGTTGGAGTTTCCCAATGTGCTCGCAGTGTTGTTTCCCCATTTCAGATTTACAGCATTAGAATTATTGTTACTCCAACTAAAATTTGGATGATTCTTTCAACTAAAATTATAATAATTGGCATAAAGATTATTAGAACGATTGTTTATTGCATTTAAATTATCATAAGAAGATTGAGATTCTATCATTTGTCCCAAGGAGTTTTCCTCAAGCACAGGTGCTATCTGAGAATAATTCATTCCATATTGGTCCATCTTCTTTGATATAACAACTATTTGTGTAGCTAAAATAGATATAGCATCAGAATCATGAATACTAACTACTCTTTTTGGATTTACCATTTTAGAGGGCCATTGAAAATTATTAGTAGCCATCTTTTCAATTAATAAATATGCTTTATTGATTGATTTTGACATTAATGATCCACCAGCAGCAACATCAATTATCAATCTAAGAGATCCAACCAACCCATTATAAAAAATTTGAATTATTAACCAATCTGACAAAACATGGTGTGGACACTTTCTACGGAGATCTTTAAATCTTTCCCAGGCATCATAAATTGATTTCCCTTCAAACTGCCAAAAAGATGTGATATCATTTTTAAGCTTAGCAATTTTTAAAGGTGGTAAATATTCAGATAAGAATTTTTGTGATAAACCTCCCCATGTTCTGATAGATCCAAGTGCTAATGAGTTTAACCACATCTTAGCTTTATCCCTTAGTGAAAAAGCAAAAAGTCTAAGTCTGATGGCATCATTTGACACTCCATATTTAAATGTAGCACATAATTCTAAAAACTAGCAAGGTGTAAATTAGGATCTTTAGTAGGTGTTCCTCCAAACTGATTATTTTGTATCATTTAGATAATAACATATTTAAGCTCAAATGAATTGGTAGCTACAGCGGGTCTTGAATACTCAAATGAAATTTATCTGCTATAGGATTTGCATAATCTCTTAAAAGTTTCTGGTGATGCTCATTTTCATTTCCAACATTGTTTAAATTACAATCCATTTTACTAAACTGATCTTTCTCTTTTTGTTGTTTTTTTGAATTTTCTTAACAGTTCTTTCTAACTCAGAGTCGTAAGGTACTAAATTTTTAGATCTTACACTACACATAAATTGAATAAAGCAAGCAATTAAAAATAAGCAAATACAAAAGAAAATGTTTAAACTAAACTACAAACACTCTTTTTTTTTGAAATAAAATAAAGTAAAAACTAATATTTTTTGTTACTTCCTCGGTAACGTCGCCAAAAACTTGATACGAGATTTCGTATATGCAAATATTTAAGAAGTTGACACCATTCAACGGCGCCAAAAACTTGATGCAGGCAAATTTATAATAAATGTGAAATATAATCCCAACAAAAATACTTTTTATAAAAATAATTTATCTTTTAAAACCCTTTTTAAATTGTCAAATCTCTTTTAATATCAACACAAGTATACGTATCACTCAAGTAATAAATGACTCTAATGGAGTTCTAGATATCAATCCCATAGGGAAGTTGGAAAATCCTAAAGTAAATTATAAAAATTATTTTATATCAAAAACATAAAAAATAAAAGTAAAGTGTGAAGTTTGAAAATTGAATACTCAGGTGAATGTTAATTACAATGCAAATATTATATATATATTATAAACTGTTTTGTGCCAAATTAAAGAAATTCTATTATTTACCCTCTTCCGAGTGATATAAAGAATAATTACTAATCCAAAGTTTGGTCCCTAGGTTTAAATTTAAGAAAGCATTCTTCCCCTTTATAATGATTATATTGATGTTGACCTCACTTTTGGTTGAGGTCTAGAAACTTCTTTAATAGCCTAGGTTTTAATCTGTCATCTTAAAATCTCCAATTCTGCATCCAACAAAATATATTTTCCTATTTATTTGCACCCAATCCTATGGATGACATACTCTCACATTAAAGCAAATGTGATTCTCCCCATGTTGTAGAAATCATATCTCATTTAAGAACATATGTATCTTAACAAGTTTTAATAATTTAATTGGCCAGATCAAAAATTAAACGAAGATCGGAGTTCAAATCAACACAAATTATTATCATTTAAAACCGTGGAAAACAAAATCTATTCTTCACAAAACCATATCTTCAAAGTAGCAAGAATGATAAAGAAGACTACTCAGAATTCATGAGAAGGATACGACAAAACACGAATTTCATATATAAAAACAAGTTTACAAAACAAAATAAATAAAAATACAACTTATCTCACAATCATTCTTAATCAAATCCCTAGAAGTTCTCTCAAAATCTCTCTCATTACAATCACTCTTGATTCTCTCTTAGAAGTGTACTGAAGAAGAAATCTCTCACCTTCCCTCTCCTCTTACAACCCTAGAAGAAAATCTCCTCTTCTCTCTCTCTATAAGTCACGCCACTTTCTCTCTCTCCCTCACGTCACACACAAAAGCCTCTCTCAAACTCTATGAATTTTTCATCTTTTATTTTGGGCTGCCTCCTTTGGAAAAGAATTCAAAATTTCCTCCAAAAATCAACTCTTTTTAATTCAAAAGATAAGTCATTTGATCCATAAGTCATATCCTTTCATAAAAGAACCTTTCAAAGTGTCTAAATGCATTGAATTACTCCATGAGGTGTGTAGAACAAGTGTCCCTTTGAAAATTCAATCAAAATTAGTCTCAAACTGCTTAATTTGAAAAAGTCAGCTCTTTAGATTTTGACGCATCATGCGCCAATCTGCGCCAGAATCCCAAAATTGGCTGTTTTGGCTCCAAATTTTGTCCTTTTTGTCATTTTGCTCCAAATGCCTAAAAATAATATACCATCAACTAAAACACAAAAACACCTTTCTTTAAAGTACAATATCACCAAAAATAGGCATAAAATAAGTACTTAAAACAATATATTATTTTTGTGTATCAATGTCCATGCAAAATGCAACAAACCGAGAGCTTGACACCTAGGCTCCAAGCGACAATAACTATTTTGGGAAATTATTGCAATTCAAGTGCCAGGTCATAGGGAAATTGTGTGCTGAAAGAAGGGAGTCATGGATGCTAAGTATTGGAGTCTATAAATAGTCATGTGTTGTAGATTGATAGAGGATTGATGTTAGCTAGTTACTTAGAGCTTTTATCTTACTTTGGGGAACCCTAGTTCTTCTTCTAACTGTCGAGGGAGTGGTGTTCTACCAGGCAAGAATGGAAAATCAAGAGGAGTGCTGCTTGGAGTCAACTTTGCTCATTGTAAAGGAGGAATAGATAAGTATCTTTGATCATTGTTTTTTGTATTTCTATTGTAACAAAGATTTAGTGGATTTCTCTTGTGTTCAATGCATTTTTTGAAGAAATTGACATGCTTCTTGGGTAAACCTTTAACTCTTTATTGTGATGATTAGGTATGATGAATGGAATGTGAAGTGCTATGTAATTTATTTATTTTCAAATGGTGATCATTAACCTTAAGAAATTAATTTACTTTTCATTCTGGCTAAGTGAATTGCTAAAATATATTGTGAACCATAATACTTAGGAAAGCTATGGTAGAATTAACTTGGTTAATCACATTAAACTAAGTGGTATAGGTTGATATGCCTTGTAGGGGGATACAAATTTTAGGGAAATATGTTTTAAAGGGATAGCTATGAGATTTAAGGAATTAAATTCATTTCTATCCAAGCTTTTTTATGCACTCGGGAGAGGGTAAAAAAGAGTGTTGCTCCTATTTGTCACTAAATATTTTACTACTTACAACTTTACATTTCATTTCATTCACTTAACTCATTACAAGGAAAAGCTTCGGAAGTATTCGATATCTTTCATTCCAAATTGCAAAAAGTAGGATTTAAATTTGTTATTTGTTGTAACACATTATGTTAGCTTTTCAGACTTTAACATTTTCAACTTTTCAGGCTAGGACTTAAAACCAGTAGGCTATAAATTTTCCTAACAAAGATTACCTTACACCCTATAGGATTGATACTCTAGACTTTAAAATATGATATAACTATAACAACATATGCACTTGCGTGAGCCTCCAGTGTGTGGTTGCCCCTATATATGGTATCTGTGCCACATGGGGCATGCTCCAACTTCTAATGGGCCAGAGAAGGTTCATAATGATAGCTCGATGGTACTACTGAAACAATCCATGATTTATCTAACGTCAACCAACCACATTGTTATGGAGCCACAAAGGGACATACTCCAAGTTTCTATAGATCAATTGCAACAATTTTTGGTATGTGGTTGATTAGGTGGAAAGGCACTTAACCTAAAGTATCAACCTCCAAAGTTAGCCCCAACTGGCTAGAGATAAATCAGCCTGGTCTCATCATGTTAGTAACATAATTGACCTAAAAAATTGCAAATGATTGTGCAATATAATATTATATTAATTCATACATCTTGATTTGCTTCATTTATTTCTATTCATTAGTTTGTTTAAATTTTGTTATCAATTTATTAATTTCAATTTTTTATGATTTATTTCATTGATTTCAGATTGATTTTATTGATTAGACAAATTGTTTCATTCAAGGACAATTGATTTGATTTTGGTTTGATTTCAATTTGCTTTGATGTGTGTGGACAAATTGTCTTGTTCAAGCGTAATCAATTTAAAGGAATTACATCTTCTCTAATGAAAATTTTTATCTTTATTTTAAGCTTTGAACTTAATGTCCATTTCAAGAGTTCTGCTTAATTGTTATTTTAGTTTGAGTTTGATTTTATTTAAGCTTAACCTTAAAATTTAAAATGAGTTCAATTTTTCTTTAGATTTGGAGATTCTATGATTTATGGATTCCTGCTAAGTTCTGAAAGTAATTTTTGTTAAATGGCATGCCATTTTGTCGAGGTTTCAAAAAAATCAATTCTTTGAGATTTTGCTTTATAGCCAGACACAATGTTAAAAATACATAAGCAATGAGTAGTATTTTTGTATTTACTCTAATAAGACTGCAACCAAATATTATTGTTTTTAAAATTTTGTATTTTAGTCAACTTATACTTCAATTTTTCATCATTCCAAAACCCTTTTAGACAAGCAACTCAAGGATTCATGTCATGGCTTGATGATATTTGGGAAATCAACATTTTTAAGGTCAAAAAGGTGTAAATTCCATTAAGGGATCAACATGCAATATACTCCTCATTCTCCAGCACCGATGAACTGTCTTTAAATGAGTAATATGTGTTCAATCTCTAAGGATAAACATTATGGAGCTTTTCATATCATGATGCATTTTGAGTTTAGGGACTGTCAATCCCGATATATAGTCAAAAGTGCTAAAACAAATTTCTCCATCATTTAAAGATAACTCTCACAAGTATATTTGTATAGTTTTCACTTCAAAAGGAAGATCTAAAATTGTATTCCCTCCTTAAATTGATTGATTTTTAGCTCAATATAATGTTGAAACATTTTCCTTTAGAAAATTTTATGATTTTGGAATAGTTCAATTTGAATTTTGTGATTAAATTCAAAAGTCCATTGGGATTGAGCACTAGGAGTAATTTCCCTTTCAGAAATTCGCTCTAAACATTGTAGGGTGGAAAGGTAACTTTAATTACTAACTTTTGCAAAAAATTTTGAAGATGGAAGAGTTAGAATATGTCAAATAATTTAGACTTAAACATTGTACACCCTTAGGAACTCCTCTTTATTGACATACATCTTCAGAGATATGTATTATTTTCTACTCGTTGGGTTGTTTAAGTCAAATACTCTT
>NW_018219187.1:147043-189776 GCF_001263595.1 Phalaenopsis equestris | reverse complement strand
CTTTCCCTTCTTTTTATCTTTTCTTCTTTTTCTTCCTTCTTGCTCCCTCCTTATTTTCTTCTTTCTTTTTTTTTTCTTTTCTTGAATAGGGTTTTCAGTTTAGACCAACCCTTAGTGAAAAACTTGTTGTCCTGCCAGGAAAAAATGTAAATTCTTCATTCTTCGTGTTTGGTGCACAATTTTGTAGTTGTTGTTTCATCATTCTTTACAATTTTTCATGATTCCTTCATCTACTCAAAAGGTTTATAAAAGTGTAGAATTGACAAAATAATATTTGAAGATTATTATCATTATACGATGCAATATTTTATGTTCTTTTATCTATATATTTCTCTGAAGAATGTTATCTTATTTTCAAGACCCTCTTAAGTGGGTTTCAAAAGTTGTTTCTAAATTACAGTTTATTTCACAATAGTTCAAGAATGATATGATGTGTGCATGGGGAGGTTTAATAATGAATGATTTCTAGATATCTTGATTGAACCACTTTTACTAGAATGTAAAGTGAGCAAATGGGTCAAACTTCACAAGGAAGAATGTTTTGATATCAAAGGAATATGATTCCTAAAATTTTCCTTAAGAAAATTTTGTTGCAGTTTCATGAGCTAAATCATTATGTTTGACCTTAACCATTTATGTAAGGAAACTTTTGTAAAGGTTTAGGTTCTCTGTATTTATATTTCAACTTCTCTCTTAAGTGATAAGATGTTTCTCACAATGAATTATAAAATTAGTAATTTTCTATGAAGGGAGAATTACTTACAGGTTTTTAAACAGAGAGATATATGAAGCTTCTCCTTTCTCAGGTGTTGGAGTTATGAGAGTTATTTCCAATGACTGATGAGTTTGATATAACATGTAAGAAAATTTTTTTTATGTTTGTTATTGAGGAGTTTTGAATGTGATTTTAGGTGAGTGGTTACCCTTATGTTGAGAAATATTCTTCAGATAATCACAAAGTTTAACAATACTAAAGAACATACTTTTATTACATTAATTCTTGGCGACAATCTAATCTCATAAAAATCAAAAGTGCTAACATCTATTATATTTTAATTAACAATGTTTCAACATAATTGAATGATCAAATCATCAAAGTTCAAAGTAAGGATGGGCTTAAGAGAAAGATCAAAGACATTTTTTATGAGTGAATTACAAAAGGGATTCCAGTAACTGTTTGCTTTATATTTTGACTTTATAGGGAGCCTTGGACAAAATGACATTATATTCTTTCTCTTTTGCTTAGATATCAAGCAATTTCATATATTCACCAGAGACAACACTGACAAAGCTTTGTGTTTGCTCTCTCAGATATTCTCTTGGGATTATTATAGTTCCTTCATAGTGTTTTTCTTCCATCCAATCTTTGAAAGCGAAAAATTTTTCAATTGTGTGGCCGAGCATTATATGGAACAGACAATAAATAGGATTTGCATTCTTTTTTACTTCTTGAGGTTTGCGAGGTTTGGGGAGTTTGAAGCTTGCATCTTGAGACAGTTTCTTGAACTTATCTTTGATGGTTTCATTTCTGAAAAAATATTCATGGTTCTCTCTTTCCTCAAATGTAGGTTCACATTTCCTCTGTATTTCAAATCCATGTCGTTGTTGTAATTATTATTGTTTTGGTTGTGACATAAGTTTCATTATAGTCCCAACATCTTAAGAGTATGCAGATATAGATATCATAGTTAGATTTTGATTAACTGAGATAGGATTCCCATGTCAACTTAGGTTGACCTATATTATTTATTGATCCTTTTTCTCCAATCATTATATGTGTTCATCTAGTCATCTTAGTTGATCCAAAAGTTGTTGAGCTGTGTTTGGTAGAACACATTCTTCATCTTATAATATAACATTCTCTTATTTTTTTTAGTGAAGCTCTTGTCTTATTTATGATAATGGTGGCAGCTTCTTCTGAAGCTTTAAAATTATCTTCTTCTTCTTTGAGAGTTTCGATGCTTGCTTCACACAATATTTCATCAACCTGTTTAACGTTGACATTCTTCGGATCAAAAGGGAGGTGGTTGAGGAACATTGTTTTCCTTCAGTAGAGATAACAAGAAGAATGTTGATAGGAAGCATTCACTTTGAATTTCCGAATTTTAATGACATTAAAGTTAAAATTATTTGAAAAGGAGCTCAATCAAGGATTTCAAGATTGGACCCTATCCACAAAGTGAACAAGGAAATGTTTTATATTATTTAGTTTGAAATTTTGAGTTTTATTTTATTTTATGGAGTTTTACTTTTTATTGTCTTCCAAATTTTGGTTTGAAATTTTGAGCATTGTTTCAAATTTTCTCTTAGAGAATTTTAAATTGAAAGATTCATTTTTAAGTGATAATTAGTAAATTATAGAGCCATACTTGAATAGTGAAATCAAGTGGCTCTAAACTAAACTATGATGCATCACTATGCACAAAGAGGTTCGAAAGAGAATGTTCTACTCATTAAACGGGGTTTAAATGACAGAACTATGACCCGAATGATATGGAGTTTAACCCATAAACCATGTGAAATTTGCGTAATCATTCTAAAATGAAAAACTCCAATGATAGTAGTCTGAATCTACAAGGGTTATCAATACTACTGATAATAACCTGACTCATTACAAAAGATGGAAAGAAAAGCACTTCCCCATTGAAGTCGCCAGAAAAAGAACTTGGTGTGGAAAATTTTGTTCGCCAACACCATAATACATTTCAGAAGACATTTTGACTAGATGATAAGGCATGACAATTCAAATTTTAATTTATACTCCAGAAGAAAGAGAATATTACCATAGAAATGGGTCTAACCACTTGAATGATGAAAGACTTCTTTCGGTCTACGGAACCAAGGGTTTTCCCTTACCTTACGAGTGTAAGATAAGGTTTATTTTAACTCGGGGGCCTTGCTTCCTAAAAGTGAAAGCCCTCATAGTTAATTGCATCCTTAAGGTCATGAACCTTAAAGAAATTATCAATTAATGTAATGAGTCAAATTATGAAAGGATTTAAAAGATTTAAGCTCAAAGGGGTAGAAAAACTTGATCATCTGACAAAGAAAGCTTGATATTCAATGAGTGATATTTTAAAGAGTTTGAAAGGATTAAATTGATATTATTTGAATTAACTGAATAAGGTTTAAAGAGTAAATCAAAGATATTTGGAGTTTGAAAAGATTGGAATTCTGCTTTAACGGGTTAGATAAAGTTTAAAAAGATGAATCAATGACATTTTAAAAAAAATAGACATGAATTGATCAGAACCCCTATATTATAGAGTAAGGTAGGAAAGATTTCAAGATGGAAATTTAAACTATACTCTATAAAGAAGCTTAATAGGTGGACTAACTTAGACATTCAGAGGGATTTACCCGGTCAAGATGCTCATTGGTTTCCGTCATCCAAGGAAAATCGCTATCTATCAAAAGATGCTCATTGGTTTCCGTCATCCAAGGAAAATCACTATCTATTACCACCCCCATAATCAAGAATCTTCCTTAAATACTGTAGCTCAAGGGATTGATAGCCTTGAGGAGGTTTGAAATACCTTAGTCAGTAATCATGGGCTAAATCCCTTTAAGGTATTCCCTTTAATCAAGGGGTAGATTTAAGGGTTTTGTATGTTCTAGTCCTTATTTATAAATAAATACCTAAACTATCCTAGGCTTCTACACAGACTAACATAGAATAAGTATATGACCTTGAGTTATGGTGGTTGTGATAAATAACCTAGGGTTCATGTCGGATCTGCTCAGGTTCTGTATCAGTTCTTTATCTTGGTGTACTTTAATCATAATTTGAAGTTTAATATCGAATTACTCATTTATTTCAATTCCTAGATCATTTCAATCATATTAGATAATCAAGATTTTCTAAGTTTGAAGATTTGTTATTTCTATATTTTTGTTTGAGAAGAAACCACCTAGAAGGGGCTTCTGTCTTTTGTTTTTTTTTTATTTTTTTTTTTCCAATTTTTGTTTTTTTTACCACCTAGAAGGGGCTTCTGTCTTTTGTTTTTTTTTATTATTTTTTTCCAATTTTTGTTTTTTTTTAACATGAAAAACATAATAAGACATGCAATAGAACATTAAAGACATGCAATAATGTAACATGACACAATAAAAAATTGAAAGCATGCATAAAATAACATAATTATAACATTGGGTTAGACCTGGGTTGATTCAAGATAATTCATGTTTAAACTGTGTCGACTTGGGCTAACCTAAGTTAGATGTGGATGACTTTATGATTAACCTAGGTCAAGCTGGATTAACCTGAGTAGGCTTGGGTTGACCCGAGTTGACTCAGGTAGGTTAGGTTTTGATTTGGGTTGACCCAAGTTGACTTGGGTAGATTTGATTTAGGTTGACCTAGGTAGATTAAGGTTTGATTTGGGTTGACCTGGTTAGGTTAGGGTTTGATTTTGGTTGACTTGGGTAATTAGGTCAAACTAAGTTGACCTGGGCTGCCCCAGATAAGTTTGGGCTTGATTTGGGTTGACCCAAGTAGGTTAGGGTTTAATTTTGATTCACTGTGATGACTTGGGTTGACCCAGGTAGATTATAGTTTGATTTGGGTTGACCTAGGTTGACTTGGGTTGACCCACTTAGGTTAGAGTTTGATTTGGGTTGGCTCGGGCTGACTTGGGTTAACTCAAGTAGGTTTAGTTTTTGTTCGGGTTGACCCGAATTAAGTTGAGTTAACTTGGGTTGGATTAGGTTTGGTCCGAGTTAACCTGGGTTGGCCTAAGTTTGGTTCATTTTAGAGTTTGGGCTAGGTTGGTTCAGGTCAAGGTTGAGTCAAACTTGGGTTAAGTTAGGGTTTAGGCTAAGTTGGGTCAGGTCTGGGTTGGGTCATAATTGGGTTAGGTTTAGGGTTTGGGTTAGGTTGGGTCAAGTTTGGGTTGTGTGAGACCTAGGTTAGGTTAGGTTGAGCTAGACCTTAGCTGAGTTGGGTCTAGGTTGGGTCAGGTCTTGATTGGGTGAAACCTAGGTTAGATTTGGGTTAGGTTGGGCCACACTTGAGCTTGGTTGGGACTGGGTTGGATCAGACCTGGGTTAGGTCTAGGTTTGGTTAGGATAGACCTAGGCTAGGTCAGGTCTAGGTTGGGTCGGGTCTGAGTTTGGTCAGACCTGAGTTTGGTTTGAGTTAAGTTGGGTTAGACCTGAGTTAGGTCGAGTCTAGGTTGGGTCAGGCCTAGGTTGGGTCAGACGTAGGTTAGGTTTGATTAGGTTGGGCGAGACCTATGCCAAGTCGGGTTTAGATTTGGTCAGGTCTGGGTTTGGTTAGACCTAGGCTATGTTTGGGTTAAACCATTTTTAGGATTAGGATTAGGTCTGGTTCGGGTTGACCTGAGTCGAACCCCAACCCAAGCCAAATCCAAGGATATTGAGTTTACATAACCTACTCTTAAGCTTAAACACTTAAACTTAAACTTAACTTAAAAAACTTATCTTAAATAGGGAAGAAAGACTTACAAAGGAGACGACTGACTAGAGGAGGAGAAGGTTCGCAGAAGAAAACTAGAAGAAGACACTCTAAGTTAAAAGTGTTCAGGATACGTCGAGCCACACTTTGACTTCATTCTGGATCCACCTTGGAGGCACAAACAACCACATTTTATAGGCGGAGGCAGCTGTCCTGGGCCATCAATCAGACAAGAGATTGAAGACCCATATTACTCCAGCAGTTTTCAAAATCGTTGATGGTTGCTAGATGTTTTCAGCCATCCAATCAAATGGACGGTCTGGATGAGTATTCATGGACAAATGTTACACATCAGTGAAGTAGCTGATGGGACATGACCACGCCAGCAGAATTGAGGGCGTGGCCACATTGAGGCAGGGGTGTGGCCACATTTGGGCATTGTCACACCGAAGGCAGGCGTGACTACGCCTGAGAGTGGTCACCCCCCAGGTCTGACATGTCCACGCTAGGACAAAAAGGGGCACAAATTTTTTTTTCTTGGCGTTCAAAAGCACTAGGACCTTTCTAGAAACTCCATATTACTTTGGAAGCTAAATGTGACCTAAAAATGAGGTCAACAACTTTGTTTTGAATAACAACTATAGTTTTAAAGACAAAATGAATTAAGTCTTAACCTGGAACTGCCCGACTACCTGATCATTGGCCTCCTCTTCCTCAACCTCTCCTCTCCTTGATGAGGAAATGTTGTCTTTTTTCTTTCTAAGGTTTTTCCTTGACAACCATATAGCTTTTTCAAACTGCCTCATCATCTCTGCCTCATCGAAGGCAACCCACAATTTTAGAGGGAATTGGGCTAAACTTAGCAGGGTTTAGCACCCGATTTACTGTCATGGGGCCGATATACTGGATAACTGACATTTTCTTACCCATGACAGTCGACACAAGCCCCTAAATCTACGATGGAATCCCCTTATAATTCTTTTAAGGCCCTATGGTCAGCTTGATAATAATTCCTCAGTTATTACATACCCCATGGAAGAATCAGTGCTGGGATCTCCAGTTGACAGAAGTAAATGATGAAGATCATCACAATCAAAATTGAATTCAGCATTATTTGAGTGGGGATGACGCTGTAATGATTGAGTTTCCACCAAATTTCTAGGAAAAATGACAGACAAAATCCTCATCGGACAGGTCCATGTGGAAATCAAGTCATCCCCGAAGTAGTCGGTTGCCCTCACCTCTGGCTCAATCACCTTGATTACTACTCTTGTGTCATAAACATAATTATCCTCCAGGAGACTCACATCAAATGATGTCAGCATAAACCATTCAGTCATTAACACCAAGCCGAACAACTGTGAGGAATACTTGGAGGCCGTGGGAGTGCTGAAAGAAAACGACCAAAGGGAAAAAGATGTAAAGAATTGAAAAGAGCGAACCCATTGTTTTTAAACCATATATATATATAAGATATCCAGGAAAGATGAAATGTGTTAAATCCATATCTCTATCTTTTGGAGGCCGTGGGAGTGCTGAAAGAAAACGACCAAGTGGAAAAAGATGTAAAGAATTGAAAAGAGTGAACCCATTGTTTTTAAACCATATATATATAAGATATCCAGGAAAGATGAAATGCGTTAAATCCATATCTCTATCTCTGCAGATTCACATCAAATCAACATGAAAATTGAGAAAATAAAATGATGAAAAATGTTGAAAACTCACAAAAGTTAAATTTTATTTATGACATAAAATATTTTATGGATAGGCCTTCAGCTGCCTTTAGCAACACCAGCCTCAAATTACAAGACTATGGTATAACACACTCCCCCAAACTTAAATTTCTCTACAACCTCTTCCTCTGTTTGGAATTAGGAGAGCTAACTGATAGCCCGAATTTTGGCTAGCTTTTTATGAAGAGGAGTCACTTTAGTCAGAGGGTCCTCATATCAGCATAGAGGACTGTCAATTCCTTCTTTAAGTTTGATATGGTAATATCTCTCAGAAGACTTGCCTCCTGAGTGAAGGAGTCCTCCACCTCGTCCATGCAGCAAGCCAGTGACCCTTGAGAACATCGTCGACCATCGACTTGACATATGACAAGGTGTGTCTCGCCCTAAGCTGGAACAGAAGGTCGCTCGACCGCCTCTATAAAGGAGGCTTGGCCGGCTTCCGTTTCAAAGAAGTTGATGATATGCATGGTCTCCTCTGCAAGAAGAATCAAACAACATAAGCATGAAAAAAAAATCAATTCGTTAAGTAAAATAAATTCATTTATAACAGTTATCCGCTTCATCTCAAACGTACAGAGGTTCTCACCAACAAACGGTTTGACAATTGTTTGTCTAACCTCAGTAAGGATGAGAGGACTACACCTTCACTCTTTTGGATCCAAGTCACCATAACCACCTGAACATATTGTTGAGCTGACTGAGGAGCCGACCACTGACAGATTGGATCCAAAGCAACTATCAATGCACCAATAAAGTGCATGTTAGTCCTGCCTCCCATTTCACGGATAAGCAATGAGTCAAATGACTCAACCACCTTTACATCTTAACTTGTGGGTATCTTGTCACTCGCCATCACTTTTTTCTATTTAAAATCGGCTAAAGGGATGAAAATTCAAAAATATTGATGAAAAAGTACTAAACTAGACCTATTTATAAAAAATTGGTGCTTGGAAATTGAGGGAATTTAGTTATTATAAGTATTTTTTACACAATAAATAAGCCAATATTTATATTTAATTTTGTTATTCTTATCACTAATGTTGTTTTGAAGAAGAAATAGAATTAAGAAAATAAGTATGTACATAAAAAATATGACTGCATGGATCTTAAGGAAGTTTGACGATCTTGCTTAATAGATACTAAAGGATTGCATCAGAATATTCAAAAGATAGAAACACCAAGCTTCACTTCATTCGGTCAGAACTCTGAACCGATTAAACAAAAGTACAACCAAACAAAAGAACACGAGACACCTGATCCAAAGGGAAACCATTTATAATCAGCTCTCATAACCGATTATGGGATTATTTACAAAGATGGCCAGAGGGCACCTTATTGAATTACTATCCATTTCTATGTGAAGAATACTTGTCCAAGGGAGAGCTGCTTGTCAGATTACAGTGATACACATTTTGCCTGATGTCTAAGTTCACCCTAACGACAAGAGGGCCTTGATTGAGGATTCTCTCGGGAAGGCTGACAGCAGACCTTCCAGCAATCTGAATAGTGATCAGGCAACTAGAGAATAGTTTCAAGGGCCATTAAATGCCTCTATTCAAGCAGTCATAACTACGAAATTGTGCCAACTCCGATTACATATATTAAAGGTGTTTTGAAGTCAGTTGTAAATATGAAAAGATGTAATAATTATTAGCAATGTCCTTATTAAAATAAGGATAAACTTATAACTTTACTAGATACCCCTATGATATAT
The DNA here is from genome assembly GCF_001263595.1 of Phalaenopsis equestris. Lineage (NCBI taxonomy): Eukaryota > Viridiplantae > Streptophyta > Magnoliopsida > Asparagales > Orchidaceae > Phalaenopsis > Phalaenopsis equestris. The sequence continues at coordinate 180,910 of NW_018219187.1, read as the reverse complement.
AAATATGGAGTTATTTCTTCAAGGAATGGCTCTCTTAGAACCTCTCTTTCTCTCTCTTTCTTAGTCCCTCTCTCTTTTTATTTCTCTCGTCCGTTCAACGCTCTATTTATTGGGTGTGATCCACAAGACATTTTTGGGTTTACCGGAAATGTTATTATTTTTAACATTTTTAGTAAAAATTATGTTTTAAGAAGTTTAATTATAAATTAGAGTCTCCTTTTTCATTTGATTTTTGAGCATATTCCTCTTAATTTTTTTTAAAAAAATATTTATTAAAAATAAAGATAGTAACAATAGGGACAACCACATCAACCTGAATTATTATGCCAAAATTTTGCAGTTATATGAATTATTATTATTTTTGGGATCAATATTTTGAAATGTAAATTCCACAAACAAAAAACATATGCTAACATTTTTATAATGAAGTATAAAAGCTCAAATTATATTAATAATTAAAAATTTTAATCTATCTTATAATCAGTTAGTGCAAGCTAGACATTTGTCCTTGTTCATATTGAACGTAGGTGTGCAAACGAGTCAAATTTGACAAGCCCAAGACTTATTTGTTACGTTTATTTATTTATTTATTTTGTTTATATTCGACTCATTTTCGAAATTGCTTCTAAATAGTCTGTTATTGTTCAACTTCAATCAAAATTATTTGTTTGAATTAAGTTCATGTTTGACTTAAATTTAACTTCATATCACGCTTCATAGGGTTAAAAATGTGTTTAATTAAACTAAATGAATTAATTATTTTTACTGAACTCAAAATTATGGGATGCATGCTGCAAATTTGTTTGACATTGAACAAGCATATATTTTATAATTATATCGTTCTAATAATTTTAAAAAATAATAAAAATTAAATTTTTTCTGGAAATTAAAATTATTTTTTTAAATTCATATGAAAATTAATCAAATAAACATAAATAATAATAATTATTTAATTATTTTAAATCAAAATAAAATAAATATAAATGAATAATACTTATTTGTATTGAACTTATTTATAAATAAAATTTTCATATTTCACAATGGCCAACTTTAATTGTTTAAAGAAATCATTTTGAAGGTTCTAAAGAAGTTACGATGGCTATTATAATCTTTTTTTTTTTTTAAATCATTCCTTAACATTGTAGTAGCCAACTAAGTAATCAAATCTCACAAAAACCAAAAAAAAAAAAAAACCCCAAAAAAAAAAAAAAAAAAAAAAAAAAAACACAACTTTCACATATACAACCATTCTCAAAATAACAAATCTTTTTTCGATAGTCCTAATTATGCGAGGTTTAAATGCTGATAGGCTTCTCTGCCTCGAGACGTATGTAGCGCTGCGTAGGTCTGGTAGGTTACAAAGAGGGTATTGGGGGTTATATTCTTATTATATTCTCTGTCCAACCAACCTGTAACTAGTAAGTTCCGTGCTTCGTTTTTTCATTTATTTATAAGTTACATTTAGTTTACATGAAGGTTACAGGAGGTATAACACAGATATAACCCTCAATACTAACCTTCCTAACATAAGCAACGTATTAAATACTACGCAATTATTTGCAGAGCTATATATATCAGGGGTTATTCAGCAATACTACGCAATTATTTGCAGAGCTATATATATCAAGGGTTATTCAGAGGCTATTGAGCGATAATAGATATGTTACTGAGATATTACGGGGCAATAACACAAATATAATGCTTAATATCATCTGAATAATCTACCAGCTCTACAAACTTCTTTGCAAATTTTTGTCGTTGTTATAGGTACCGTCACTTCCCGAACATTCTTTCGCCGAAACATGAGGCGGATGTTGATCTGGATGTAGACTTCAATTTATGCGTCGACGTGGACTAGGAAGGCCCGCGAGAAATCCCTCCCCACTGCGACCCATTCTCTCCTCTCTTTAAATTTAGTGGCTGTTATTCGTCATTAGTTCTTGGTACCGCTTGCCCCTCTCTCTCTGTACCTTTGTCTTCCTGCTCATCTCCTCGGCACTATCTTTTGCATTTCGTTCTATTTACAGTTTACTTCGGCAAATTAGGCGATGAATGACTTCTATTCTTCTTTGCTCATTGAAAGGTTTGATTTTTCCTATTTTTATTTCTAGTTTCTATGTGATTGATTGTGCTAATCTGTGTGAACTAGGACATGAGAAATTTAGGTTGTGTTTGCATTCATTTGGTTTTGAAGTTAATTTGGGAATGGAGAGAAATTTTTTTATTTGATAATTTGGTTCCTTTCGTTTTCTTGTTTTTTCCATCTAAAAACAAGTTTAGAATCTAGATAATTCAGCTGTTTGAAGTGCTGGTGGTTACAGAGTGAAGCGTTAATGCGTAGCCATACTTGAAGTCATCATCATCATCATTTTCATTATCCTAATCCCAAATATATGGAGTTGGTTTTATGAGTCCCAAGTCCATATTCTTTTCTGCTCAGTGCATCTCTTATGTTACATTTGGTCTACTTCTATTCCTTTTTTAATGCGCTAATTTTATCCACTTAATTTATAGGTACTTTTTTTGCCCTATATTTAATATATCCAAATCATCCAAGTCTCTTTACTATCTCTAATATGTTATTTTCAACAATGAATAATAATTTCTCAATTTTTTCCTCGTTAGTTTATTTAGTATTTTTGTATATATACATTTTAAATTTTATTTATGCCAATCTAAATTTAATTTTCAGTGATTTTGTACATCTTAATACATAGATCCCTACAACATAACCACTTTAATTGCAATTTTATTGAATTTATATTTAAGTTTTCTGTGATATTAGCTTTTCACATAATACGCCTAGAACATTTCTCTCTTTTAACCATGCATCATTAACTTTAGATGTTATATATTTATTTATATTTTTATTCTTCTTTATAATAGATCTAATATACATTAACCCATCACATCTAATTATAATTTTAATTTTTAGCAATGTTAGCTTATAATTAGTAATATCATGTCCGCCAAAATTTTGTGTCATATACTCTGCCTTTACAAACCTTTGGCATACCTTCTAAACATTTTCTCTATAGTTTTAACTTTTTACTTATTTTAGTAGGTATCTCATGAATTAAAATTGTATTTTTCAAAAATCATACGACAAAGCACCTCTCTTTGAATAACCTTTATAAGGATCTCCATACATAATAAAATATTTGGAAGTAGTTCTATGGTGATTAGTAACTCTTTGGCCACTCAAAAACCACTTTTACTACTAGTTAACACTCAATCAATCATATATATATATATATAATAACTTCTATCAACTTTTAACGTACTTTTTTTTTCTCTTAATGCACACCAATGAATTCTTTTAATATTTGATCATAAGCTAGCTCTATATCAATAACAAATATATGAACATCATCTATTTGATTTATTTACTTCCTTAATTGTCTTATTACAAAAAAAAATCCTCTCCTATTGAATCTTCTTGTCATGAAATGCTCTATGATGCTGGTTTAATTCTTCTAAGTTAATACTCCATTAATTTCTCTAATAATTTTATTGCAGGAATAATTAGTTGGATTATTCTATAGTATTCACAAATGTTGATATATCAACTGTTCTTAAATATTGTTATAAAAAATATTTTTGTCTTCTATCATTGTTGTTCGTTCTCTTACATTGTTGTCCGTTCTCTTATTAAAAAGCATTGTTAACCAAATTACCATAAAATTACTAATAACTCTCTATATTTCAATAGATATTTCGTTTTTATTTACAATTTTACTTCCATGTGATATAGGATATTATAGGGTCTTGGTTTTTCTAATTCATCTCGGATGAGAGACACAAAATAGTGCATGAAGACCAAACCTTTGTCATCCTGCTCATCTCCTCGGCGCTATCTTTTGCATTTCATTCTATTTACAGTTTGCTTCGGCAAATTAGGCGAGGAATGACTTCTATTCTTCTTTTCTCATTGAAAGGTTTGATTTTTTTTTCTATTTTTATTTTTAGCCTTTATGTGATTGATTGTGCTAATCTGTGTGAACTAGGACATGAGAAATTTAGGTTGTGTTTGCATTCATTTGGTTTTGAAGTTAATTTGGGAATGGAGAGAAATTTTTTTATTTGATAATTTGGTTCCTTTCGTTTTCTTGTTTTTTCCATCTAAAAACAAGTTTAGAATCTAGATAATTCAGCTGTTTGAAGTGCTGGTGGTTACAGAGTGAAGCGTTAATGCGTAGCCATACTTGAAGTCATCATCATCATCATTTTCATTATCCTAATCCCAAATATATGGAGTTGGTTTTATGAGTCCCAAGTCCATATTCTTTTCTGCTCAGTGCATCTCTTATGTTACATTTGGTCTACTTCTATTCCTTTTTTAATGCGCTAATTTTATCCACTTAATTTATAGGTACTTTTTTTGCCCTATATTTAATATATCCAAATCATCCAAGTCTCTTTACTATCTCTAATATGTTATTTTCAACAATGAATAATAATTTCTCAATTTTTTCCTCGTTAGTTTATTTAGTATTTTTGTATATATACATTTTAAATTTTATTTATGCCAATCTAAATTTAATTTTCAGTGATTTTGTACATCTTAATACATAGATCCCTACAACATAACCACTTTAATTGCAATTTTATTGAATTTATATTTAAGTTTTCTGTGATATTAGCTTTTCACATAATACGCCTAGAACATTTCTCTCTTTTAACCATGCATCATTAACTTTAGATGTTATATATTTATTTATATTTTTATTCTTCTTTATAATAGATCTAATATACATTAACCCATCACATCTAATTATAATTTTAATTTTTAGCAATGTTAGCTTATAATTAGTAATATCATGTCCGCCAAAATTTTGTGTCATATACTCTGCCTTTACAAACCTTTGGCATACCTTCTAAACATTTTCTCTATAGTTTTAACTTTTTACTTATTTTAGTAGGTATCTCATGAATTAAAATTGTATTTTTCAAAAATCATACGACAAAGCACCTCTCTTTGAATAACCTTTATAAGGATCTCCATACATAATAAAATATTTGGAAGTAGTTCTATGGTGATTAGTAACTCTTTGGCCACTCAAAAACCACTTTTACTACTAGTTAACACTCAATCAATCATATATATATATATATATATTAACATCTATCAACTTTTTACGTACTTTTTTTTTCTCTTAATGCACACCAATGAATTTTTTTAATATTTGATCATAAGCTAGCTCTATATCAATAACAAATATATGAGCATCATCTATTTGATTTATTTACTTCCTTAATTGTCTTATTACAAAAAAAAATTCTCTCCTATTGAATCTTCTTGTCATGAAATGCTCTATGATGCTGTTTTAATTCTTCTAAGTTAATACTCCATTAATTTCTCTAATAATTTTATTGCAGGAATAATTAGTTGGATTATTCTATAGTATTCACAAATGTTGATAAATCAACTGTTCTTAAATATTGTTATAAAAATATTTTTATCTTCTATCATTGTTGTCCGTTCTCTTATTAAAAAGCATTGTTAACCAAATTACCATAAAATTACTAATAACTCTCTATATTTCAATAGATATTTCGTTTTTATTTACAATTTTACTTCCATGTGATATAGGATATTATAGGGTCTTGGTTATTCTATTTCATCTCTGATGAGAGACACAAAATAGTGCATGAAGTCCAAATTTTGCATTCATGAAATTATGACTTGGACAAAGTTTTCATTATTATAATCCAAATAAACATGATGTGAAAATTTTCTAACTTAAAGGTTAAATAGAATTTCATAATTATACATAATCACATATTTAATAAAAAACTCACACTAAATTAAAAAAAAAATCATGCAAATAAACCAATCACTAAAATTAATTTATGGAAATTGAGAATTGAATGAAGTCCCCAAATAACAATTGGTTTCACTTTGGTACAATGAGATGATTTTTTTCAAAAATTTGTAGTCTTTAATCGTAGAATTATATTTACATGCCCCATTTACCTTTATTCATAATCAGAAAATTTGTAAGATAGGATCGATCAAGTTATCATGAAGCGAGAAGATTCACTAAAATCTTGTAGAGCATAATTTGTTGCCTCAAACTGAAAATTCTTAGATTAGACGTTACTAAAGACTTGTGATATAAGGTTGTGAAAGTGAAGACTGCATTTTCTCATGGAAGATCATGATTAGCCACAAGAGGACTGATGAATTAAGTCACAACCCTAAACATTAACCAGACAATGCACATAAAAGCAAAGTAATTAGACAACAACCCACCCGACAAGTGAACAAATCTTGTTGACTATGTGAAATTAAATCAATCTGGCATAGGTTTTTAAAACCAAACCAATCTACCATAAGTAACTGAATTGGACTAGGGGGTAAGTCAAACCATCTGAGAACACATATGTGGAAAAAAATACTCAAACATAAATCTAAAAATTTTAAAAATAGTGAAATGAAACCATTAAACTCATTACTCAAATTTTTATTTTCTTATCTCAATGATTATAAGGTTTGAGATTTTCATCAGTGATAACGATGTTTAACCAAATACCCATAGAAAGCAAATATTTCTATTGAATTCAAATAAGAAATTACAGTAATATAAGATATAAATAGGAAATTGCTACAATAAGAAAATAAGGGGGAAGGTGTTGGCAGTGCCGACTAGGGGTTTGGAAGGTGACGACAATAAGGGGGAAGGGAAAACGTCAGGTCTGCCGATTTTTTGGGGTTCAAAGACAATGGGAGAGCGATGGAAGGGGCGTTTTTTGGGTGACAACAATAAGGAGGAAGGAGGGGAATGATTGGGAAGGTTGGGTTTGGGTTGGCAGACAGTCGTAATGAGCAATAATAGTAGGTTTGCGGTTTTTTTTTGGGGCGTCAACAAGGTGGAGTAGCAAGGGGAAGGGAATTGGTGCAGGAAAGGGATGGGGAGGTTATCAAAAGGCTAAACATCATCTCAGGAATCAGAAATGGTTGTAGCGCCACTCAAAACCCTTTGATACAACCCTAAAAGAGAAAAGGGTGATAACTGTCTAAAAACAAACACAGTGAAAAATTGAAACTTAAAACATGATAAAAGCAAAATATATATGCTCTAGATAAATTGGGGTGACCTCACTCTAATTGGCATCAGTTCCTAGCTCGGAGGGCTAGCTGGCTCCTCAAAAGCGTGGACCAGTTTGATCTAGGTGTACTTAGGCGTTCCGCACCAGGCAGGCGCCTGCATCAGTCTACCAGTGTTGAGCGAGCTTTGATCTCATTCGTCGAACTTCTATCTCCTCATAGTATGAAGTCAGGTCGGTCTCGTTGAAAGTGACAGAAATATTTTTTATCTCCGGTAAGTCAATCCTGTAGGCGTTTGTCATTTAACTTCTTCAGCATTCTGAAATGTCAATTTGCCCTAGGTTTGAGTTTTCCAAAAGATCCGACTGGAATTCTCTTTTTCTTCAATCTGATCCACACTAGATCTCCCTCCTGAGAAGTCACATTAGTTCTGATTTTATTACCTTGCACCTAGTATTTGTAATTTTTCTTGATGTTCTCTTTCTTGACCTCTTCATGTAGCCTTTGAATCTCTTGCACTCTTGACTCGACATCCACACCAACCTTTTAAGTAGAAAGAAATATTGCCAACTCAAGTGGGTTTAGTGGATTGTGCCCGTACACACTCTCAAAAGGAGTATGCCCTGTAGTTTGACTCACAGACTTGCTGTGAGCAATTTAACTTGGACTAGAATTATATCCCAATACTTGATGTTCTTCCTTACAAAGAGCCTCAGAAGATTCTTCTAACTTGTGTTCACCTCCTCTGTCTGACTATCTGTCTGTTGGTGAGCTGCTGAGCTGAACTGAAGCTCAGTATCAAGATTCCCTCATAAGTTCCTCCAAAAGTGACCTAGGAACTTGACATCTCTATCAATAATAATGGTCTTTGGTGTCCCATGCAGTCTCACTATTTCTCTAAAATACAAGTCAGCTATATGTGATGCATCCAATTTCCTATGACAAAGTACAAAATGAGCCACCTTTGAGAAACTGTCAACCACTACCATCACCGAATCTTTATTCCACTGTCTTAAGAAGACCCACAACGAAATCCATACTAACATCTACCAATGGAGTCTTTGGTACTGGTAATGGTCTGTATAATCCTATATTTTTTCCTTTGATTTTTTCCAGATGACAAACTCTGCATTGCTTGACATACCCCTTCACATTTCTTGCTAGTATAGTTTCGAAAAAATATTCCCTTTTGTGAATGTCTTAGTTTCCCCCAAAACGACCTGTTAATCTTCAGCTGTTACTCTCTTGTATGACGGACTCTCTCAATGAACATCTGGGGACACACACTTGTTATGGTGGAACAGATTGACATTTGATCTATGGTACTGTCTTGCAGGCCTCTCGTGACACTGATCCCAAATCTCCTTGAAGTCCTCATCTACCTTATGCAACTCCTACACCTTGAATATCATAACTCTAGCCTGCAAGGAGTTGATTAGTAAGTGGTGACGACTCAAGACATCCGCTACTTGATTCCGACTCTTTGCCTTGTGCTTGAGCATAAACTGAATGATGCCAAGAACTCAAACTAGGAAGCTTGTCTGCCCGTCAACTTGATCTGACTATTTAAGAACCTCAGAGCCTCATGATCTGTGAATAAATTAAACCCGCTAATCAATAGGCAGTGACTCCAATGATTAAGAGCTCTCATTATAGCATATAATTTTTTTACTATATGCCCTTTTTGGCTCAATGCTATTGTAATCCCCACATTAGAAGCGTCACATTCCACTTTGAACAACTGACTGAAATCTGGTAGAGCTAACCTTGGGACCTGAGTCACCTTATTCTTCAGGATATCAAAGCTGGACTGAGTTGCCTCTGTCCATTGAAACTTCTCTCCTTTTAGGAGCTCTTTCAAGGAAGCTGTAATCGTGTTGAAGGTCCTGATGAATCTCTTATATAACGATGCCAACCCCAGAAACTACCTAGGCTCTGTAATGGACTATGGGAGTGTCCAACTCACAATAGCCTCTATCTTCATAAAATCAATCTGAATACCTGCACTGAATACGATATAACTCAAAAATCATACATGTGCTATCATGAATGTCTTTAATTGGTGGTAGTTTCTAAGATGAACCAGTAATCTTTCAGGTGAGCTGTCATTCATCACATCCTAGAAGTCAGCTAGCAGTGGTTGTATCATCTTTGATAGCTCAACCTCCTCCTCAGTCCCCTCTAAGATGAACTGGGCCATCACCATTGCGTCCTCTTGTGCTGACTGTAGAAAGGTGGCATGTAGGACTACTATCTCGTCTGTAACATGAGTGCCTTCTCCTCCAAACTCCTTGCTAAGAAAAAAAAACTATGCACTTCCCCTCCTTCGTGAATAAACAGGTGTAGTTGAACCCATCATGCTGAGTCCTGCGATCAAACTAGTCTCCCCAACAGGATGTGACAAACTTCCATGGAGAAAACAACATCTGGTTCCCAATAGAGAACTTTATCAAATTTTGCTGATATACATGTATCTCATTTTCCTCTTTCAACTAGGTTAGAGAATCAGTTTGAAAGTGCTTCTTAGTTGCCAAGTCTAACTTCTTAACCACAAAAGTAGAGAACACATTCACGCAGGTCCTTCAATCAAATAATAAGATTGCATACCTTCCATCTCACAGTACACTTGGTGAAAAAGATGATATGTCCCGACCACGAGTAATCCTTATTTGGTTCAGTCTTCAAAGCCCTCCTCACAACTAGCATCTCACCCTCATCTCCATGGAGCTGATGCTGCTCACCTTGCTCTTCTGCTACCTCCTCCTCACTCACTTTCTTTTCTGCATCCTGCTTGGTGAAGGAAAAAACTCTGCTTGTAGGGCAATTGGAGGCATTTGTCCATATCCATGACATTGGAAGCATTTTTTGGCTGGAGTTGTGTTGGGCATGCCGCTCTTCTCAGGCTTCTTCTCACTCTGATTAGCTATGTCATTTTCATGACCAGTCTTTACAATTTTTCCAGGTGTGCTCCTGCTGATACATCCAGCTGTGGGTGCCTGTTTGAATGGAGGTGGGTGCCTGCTCTACTTCTGTTGTCTCTTTACCTTTAGTGTCAAGGTCTGAACATTAACCAATGAGCAATAAGGTTTTAGGTAAACAACATTGCTGATGAATGGCTTTAAGCCTCCAAAAAATCTAGCTATAGTCAGCATAAACTGCTCAAACTCTGCAGTAAACTCCTCCATTGACAATTCCCTTGGCCGTTGGTGGTGGAGCTTCAAGAACATGTCTTAGCGATAGTGTGGGGGTGGATGCTTCTCTTGCATCTCCTTCATCTACTCCGAAGTAGTGATCTAGTTCCGGTCTTTTCTCAGTTTTTTTCTCTTCAAATTTTCTCACTGCATAGAGACACTCTTCTTCAGCTTTATGGTCGCAAGCTTCATTCTCTCACAACAAAGAGACACTCATACTAAAAATTTCTCTCAATAGTTTGCAACCACTTAGTGTCGCCCTTTGCTTCATTGTGTAAAGAACTTATCAAAATCCTTCGATCCATCAACAAAAGTCGCAGATTGAAGCCCAAGCACCCTTCGTTTGCTTTTTTCATGTGTTCCCTCGCCCCTTTGTTTGCTTCTTTCGCATGAATACCTCACCGCTCTCCCTACCCCTTTCCTCACACAAGATCCAATCTTCTCTGCCCTAGCCTAAATGAAGCCTAGGATGAATCTCTTTGCCTGCTCTATTGCACGCTGTAGTCGAAGCTCTCCACCTTTTTGCAATGGAACAAAGCTGTCTGCACTCCTTGTCAAATCACACACAACCGATGCACCAACCGATGCACCATTCCAGTTAATCCTTCGATCCTTGCACTAAGCTAAAGCATCCTGCATTGTTTCTATTCTGGCTCGCCTCCGGGCCTGAGTTCAGCCTACAAGGTGAGCATTTTCTTTCACAATTTACTATTAGTGTTCTAGATTGTATATTGCATATATATAAAGAAGTGTGGTATTTTCTTATTATATTTTTTCGCCGTTTTCACTTCAACATCGCCGATCGTTAACGTAATGTCGTTACCTCGTGTTCCAAGGTATAAAATGGGCGTGGGAGTAATTTTTAAAATATACATCATTGCCAAAAGGCTCAACTTCCTGTCCATGGGAATTGAGTTTTGTTTAGGGAAATTACAGACTCGTATAAAAAGATTTTTTTATAAAAATCAGGGGATTTAAGTACCTATTTTATGAAACACGAGTACTTTTTGGGGGAATTAAGCACCATTCACGGAAAGTAAAATACATATTCGACAAAATTTGTGCTTGTGATTTGGTTTTTCGCAGATGCACTGAATCCCTTTAGTGTTTTATAGATCGTGGGATAAATAGTTTTTTTTTTGCTCCCCGACTGTAGTGTCTCACAACACTTACCAACATGTCTTATAGATAGCTGGGCAGGTTGGCATTCTCTTGGTGCCCCCAAAATGGGGGTAGATGCTAGGAGGTTGCCAAAATTTGGATGATTTGGACTTGTAAAAAACTTAATGTTTTGAATTATTTGAACTCGAAAAGATATTTGAAAATTTTGACCTTTTATAATTTAGCCTTCTAGGGTTCAAAAATGAATTCAAATTGGTATTTTCAATTTTTGGCTCCAAGTGCTTAAAAATATTGGAAATTTGGTTTTTAAATTTAGGCTCCGAGGGCTGAAAATATTTAAATTTGGGTTTTTAAAATTAGGCCTTGAGGACTTGAAATTATTTTAAAATTGAGTTTTTTAGATCAAGCTCCTTGTCACAACCTTTTAGGCTCCGAGGGCTGAAAATATTTAAATTTGGGGTTTTTAAAATTAGGCATTGAGGACTTGAAATTATTTTAAAATTGACTTTTTTAGATCAAGCTCCTTGTCACAACCTAATCCAGAACTTAGAATTAATCAATCTAGGAATAAACAGTGGAACGGTGAAAATTAAAAGTTTTTAATATTCATTTTCTATAACTAACATTTAATAAATGAAAAAGTAACTAATAATTAATTAAAACAATACAGTTCAAATTTTTCTCATTTCTGGTTGTTCCCCATCTTTTATAAATATTTTCACTTCTATCGCTAATTTTTTAATCAGTTAATTAAACATAAAAATTTAGTTTAATACAACAGTAAACTAAGCAAAACTAGTGAATTCTCATACTGCTAAATTATAATAATTCAATGAAAAATGAGACAATGCATACCAATTAATTTATATAAAAAATATAAGAGCATTTAACTGTTTGCACTATTTAATTTGATCATTTAAGGTAATTTTAAACTTTTACTATATCTCACTATATAGTTTACCTATCAATATATTTATTTATGTATTTATTTGTCATATGAGCACCGTTTAAATTGTATCATTTAAGGTACTTCAATATCAATATCTTTTTTTATTTATGTGAACATATAACTTAGCGTTCTACTGTTATTACCATAAAGAGGTGACTTCATAGTCAAGCATGCACATTCAAGCAATGAAAATAGTAAATCTCATTCTTATTTTCTTTTCATCCCATCAATAACCTGAATTATTCATTTAAATGACATGAAAATATCCGTGACATACACTCAATATGAGCAATTGAGCATAAAGAGTCAGCAAAATGTATCTAAACAAGTCATAGACTGAATTAGATTTAGAAGAAATCAAATACTACTACAATTTAAAAATTTAAGTACTCACCTTGATCATAGATGATTGCTTGCTCTTAACTGGATCTCTTCTCTTAAATTAGTACATATAAAATATAAAATATTAAATTATCACTTTGCTTACTTTAATTTAATTATCAACTATTCTTATATTACACTATTTTAATTAAGATTTCAATACTTAAACCATAAATTATTGAAATTAATATTAATATCACAAAATACTATTAGAATTAAAATCCTAACCTTTCTTTTTTGCCGTCAACCATTTTTTTAGATCTAAATTTGAATATTTTACTACTTGAATCCTTACAAAATAAATTTCCCATTAAATACACACACATAATTATTTATATAACAATATATTGACTTACTAAAATACTAAGCATACCTTTTTATAATTTTTGGCCTCCGCCCTAGCCTACGCACGATACCATGCTCCATCCTCTTTCGACCGCTAATCTTTGCGCAGGGACTTCTGCTTTCGCACGATTCAATTTAGAGCAGCGCACGCAACGCCGCTTCCTCCTACTTCTTTTCACGGCTTCAACTCCCTTGCTCCTCTTCTTTCCGCACGCAACACAACGTCACAAGTTTGACTCCTTCATTCCTCTTCCTCTGCACCCTAGCAAAGCATTATTTTCCTCCACTACTTCGCACAGAGGTAGTGCATGCGAGGTTCGCCTTTTTACCTGCACGCAGAGACCTCGACTCTACTTCCTCTTCTCCAAGAGCACGTCTAAGCCACCACAAGTATGGTTCGGCCTCTTCACCGCCCACATGAAGTCCTCTGCCCTCTTTCTTCTTCGGCACGGTTCGATCCTGTACCGCAAGCCCTCATGTAGCTTCCCTTCGACTAGAGTTCGACGTCGAAATAGGTAAGTGACACTCACTGCTCCTTTGTTTCCTCTTCTTTCTTTTTCTTTCTTTCTTCATCTCCTCCACTGTCGGGTTCGTTGATTTGAATGAGGTGAAATGTTGAAATAGTGTGAAATAAATCTCTTATGAGAGTCTCTTCCAACAACCAACACCTATTATTATTGTTATTATTATTATTTTTAATTAATATCTTTTATTTGTTTATTATGAAAAGTTTAGTTATAAAACTCATGTGGTTTGAAAATTAATTCAAATTTGAGTTTTTCAAACCTAGGTTCTTAATGGGTTGAAACATAATTCAAATGTGAAGCTTTTAAATTTGAAAGGTCGCCATCGATTTCACAATATAATCTACTAGCTAAAAGAAGACAATCCTTTTTGTAAATTCAAGATCAGAATAATTTTTGCAAATATCTCAATATTTAAATGATTTCAAAGGCGTACAAATTTTAGGAAATTAAATGCAACACGTGGAGATCTGTGAGAGTATTTTAAAACTTATATGAGTGAAAATTTGGATATTCTCAGGGTGTAAATTTAAAACATCTTAATAAATTAGTTAGCTATTCATGATATCAGATTTCTTCATATGCCATTTTGAAATACATTCTCTCTCAAATTCATATTTTAAAAGATCATCCACGTCGTTTAAAGCCTATAAAATTCTTGAAATTCTGCAAATATATAAAATCATACCTGCATGGGCTCCAGCTAAAATTCGAAATGTTTTATAAAATAGCATAGGAATGCTATGCGGGTTAAGGCCAAAGTTGCACTCAAATAAGCTCATATTTTGAAAACAATCAATCACTCCTTCCTGTCCAGAGGGCAGAGTTGTCAGTCCAACTTACGCAGTCCAATCTTTATCTTAAGGACTGGAGTTGACTAGTCTAGTAAGCTTTAATAATGTCAAAATTATATATATATAGATAATAATTTGCAGATCCAAATTGCCTAGTTCGATCTCCTCCTTGTTAGGAGGGGAGTTGACAAGACTAATGTACTAAAATTATGAAAATTGACAAATTTTAAAAGAATCATGAGCATAAATATTTCAAATATTCAAATCTTCGAGTGACTGTGTTGATTGCGAATCTCAATCGGAGGAGCAAATTTTAAAACAAAATTTCAAAGTAACAAATTAAGCATTGAAGTAAAATTAATCACTTTAAAAGTTAAAGCAAATTACATTCACTATTCGAAATTGTTTGTTAAGAGTAACAAACTTTTGATTTATTTCATCTCACAAAAGTGCTAATGTCATATTGAGAGTATCATATTCACGCTCAATGTAATTTTACCTCAGTAAGGGCCTGGTCTGAGTCCCTTGTCTCTATGGTTCATCTCACAAAAGTGCTAATGTCATATTGAGAGTCCCTTGTCTCTATGATTTGACCCAAAGGCTCCCCAAAATTGTGGTTATGGTTAAAGCATTTTGACTGGGCAGTTGCAGTCAAATGACACTACTGTATTACGGTTACGCCTATAGCCCACATGTTCTCAAACAACTTTATGTCATTTGAGTTGTGAATAATAAGGTTACATCTGATTAACACAAATCTTCTGTTAGTTAGGATTGACTTATATTTGTCCCCTTAGACAAGCATTCACCCCAGATCTATAAGGGTGATTTGCATGATGTAACCCTTGCTGATGTTGGGTCGACTACCTCCTCTGAATAAGTTGATCAGGGATTACAATGACCTGGGATGGCGAAAGTGTGAGTTCTTGATTAGGTTCGTCATTATTTCTCCATCATTCGTTTTAAACTTCAAGTGATAAATTTACACCTTGAACTGCATGTCTGCTGCTATTATATGCCGATTATTATGTTAAATGACTAGCCTTAATCGAAAGTGATCTCATGCTTTTAGGAAATGTAATTAGTCATAGGTGTGGCGCCTGTGAGAAACCTCGAACTCCAAATCAGAAGTCATTGTAAAATGAGGGTGAAATCTCTGGGTAGTGTTTTATCTACAATCCAAAATGTCTTTTGCAAGTTTGATCCTCAAAGCTCTCAATAATAAGCAGAGTCAGGAGTGTCGAAATTTTCGAAGCCCACATAGAGGTATGCTAGCTCTGATACCAAATGATATCGGGGCTTAACCGAACACCAATATAAAACAAATATTATTGTTGAATTTAAATTTAAAATTACAACAATATAAGGTAGAAATCATAAATTGTAACAAACACAAGGCGCAAACTAGAACTAGGGTCAGATCGAGGGTGTTGGCGGTGCTAGCTAGGGGTTAAGAAGGTGGTGGCAGCAAGGGGGGAGGAAAAAGATCTGGTTTGTGGATTTTCTAGGGGTCGACAGCAATGGGAGAGTGGTGGAAGGGGCGGTTCTGGGTAATGTTAACAAGGAGGGAGGACGGGGATGGCTAGGAAGGCTGGGTTGAGGCTGGCGGGCAGTCAGAATGAGGAAAAACAACAACTGGGCGGTTTTTCCAGGGAAGCAACAGTAAGGTGGAGCGGCGAGAGGAAGGAAATCGGTGTGAGAAGCGGATGAGGATGGTATCGAAAGTTTAAACATCACCTCTGAAAGGAGATATGGCTAGAGCACGTGTCAGAACCCTTGGATACAATATTAGACAGGAAAAGGGAGATGCTAATAGCTGTCCTGAAACAAGCACAACAAAAAAACTGAAATCTAAACACAATAAAATAGAAATATATGTCCTAGATAACTAAGAGTGGCCTCTCCATAGGCGGCCGTTTCTTGGCTTGGAGGGACAGTTGACTCCTCAGAAGCCTGGACCAGTTGAGTCCAGTTTCACCCAGGTGTTCGCGCCCCCAACAGATGCCTACGCAAATATATATCTTTTTTCATGGATAATTTTGTTTTATTTTCCTAAGATCAATCTAGGGTACATCTCACTTTCCTGTACGTTATTCTCTTCATAACTCATTTTCTTTTAAAAATTTCATTAATCTTTTCTCAAAGTAGCATTTGAACTCTTTCAATTAATTGAAGTTTCTTTTTAGTTATAAAGGCAAGCCAACTACATCTATTACTTTTCAATTGTACTACTTTTCATGTGGCTATTTTAGGCTCCATCTTTTGTTAAGTTGGTGTTATTTCAACTTTCATCCCCAGTAACTCTTGATAAATGTAGCCACTAACTTTCATTTATTTTGGCAAAACATGATATTTCAGGTTTAATTTGATGGGTGAAAATTTGGTCGTACCTATGCACTCTGGATGAGTATCTGTTCCTGGAAGCAATCAAATCATATTCAGCTAAAACTCTGATGGCTTATAAGAGTATTGGGCCTGCTATAGCTTGTGACAAAGGACGTTACAAAGAGCAAAGTAAACTTTTGTGTTCATACTCAAAATTAATACGAGGCGGATGTTATCATAAAACACAAAAGAATTTGTTGAAAATATTCAGGGAAGGAAGTTTTTTCAGATTAGTACATTCTTGTTCGCCATACTTTGGTAGGCACTGCAATGAAAAACTATATACTTGCTGCCACAACAGAGGACGAGTTGGGTCATGCCATCTTACAAAAACTCCAAGCAGTGAAACTAAAATATGTTCGAGGAAGGATTGCTGCTCAGATGTCGCTAGGTATGTTTATCCCGCCAGTCTATTTATTGGTGTGATTATTTAATTTTTTTTTTATTTGACTTAACATACATTTGCAAGTTTGAGGTGATCACCGCAACAATGTTGATTGTAAATTTATTAGTCAATGAAAGAATATAGATAGAGCTCTCTATCACATGGAAGGTTGACTGTATTTAAAACTATGAAGCACGGACACAGACACGGTGACGCGGACATGACACGATACAATACGACGGCGCGACATAATTTGAAAAATAGGACGTGATATGACAGATATTTTTTTTATATTTAATAATTGATTAATATAATTATATATTTTTAATATTTTCTACTAAAGACATCACAAAACAACAAATGCACTTATCAAGAAAACTTTATAAGCATAAAAGTTATTTATGACAATATTAAAATTACATTCAAAATATCAAAAAATTACCAAAACACTTAACACCAATGTCATACATAATAAAATGAAAATGCTAAAATTTAATAAAATAATTATCACTAATTGGAGTAAATGCATTTAGTATTGGTGTCATCATTTGTGCTAGCTCCATTTCCCTCATCAATAACACCTTCACTTTCATCAACAAAAAAATACTGCTTGTAAGCATGGCTTATCAAGAGAAAGATTAGCAACTTCAAGGATTCCAATATTCTCCATTGTAGCCAAGGCATCTCCACCAACATCCCATATCATTTTGTCGCCTTGAGAATGTTCTAAGCTTCTCCTAGACAGAAGATGGAGATTTATATACATACCACCCAATTCTTATGCATGAACATCCATAACACCTAAACTTCTATTATTACATACAGGCCAAATTCCTCATGCATAAAAATGTGTATTTCACCATTTAAACAGCACAATGTTAGTGTTTGTGATGTGAAGTGAAGAACTTGGGTTGTATGTATGTTTGCTCCAAAATTAAAAGAAAACCGCAAGTTATTCTGCCTCCCGTCCAAAAAAAAAAAAGAAAACCAAATTTCAAAAAGAAAGTCAAATGTGAAGTGAAGGATTTGGGTGGTATGCAGTTAAATGCTTCAAAATTAAAAAGAAAAGCGCAAGTTTTCTGCCTTCCATCCAAAAAAAAAAAAGAGAGCACATTTCGAAAAGAAACTGCATGTGAAGTGAAGGATTGGGGTGGTATGTATGTAAATGCTCCAAAATTAAGGAAAATTGCATGTTATTCTGCCTCTCTTCCAAAAAAAAAAAATATTTTTAAAAGAAAGTTGCACGTACCGCATGCGTGGATCATTCTTGGCTCCCGTTGCCTCTCTCTAGATCGTCCTTAGCTGAGCGTTGAAACTCTGGACCGCGAGGGAGTTCGTGTAGAAGCTTTCTATTGTGAGGCTCTTGATCACAAGGCGATTCAATCAGTGATGACGAAGTGACGCTTGAAGCTTTGGATTGTGTGGCGACTCGATTAGCGACACTCGAAGCTCTGGATCGCAAGGCAAAGCAAAGCTCGAGCGACTCGATTAATGACACTCGATGATGATGTTGCTTGCTTCGATAGGCTGCTGCGAGGCTTTGGTAAAACCTAAACACCTTCAAATATCGACACGTTGGATTCTGCTTCATCACTCGACTTTTATTTGTCGTGTCTATGCCTGGAGTCAAGTGGTGTCCGAGAAGGCAGAACTGCCTACACCTGTATCAAGTGTCGCACATGTGCACGACTTCTTTTTGGGAGTGTCAGTGCTTCATAGATTTAAAGAAAGCTTAGCCCAAATTAATTTTGACTTGCTAAATGATACCAAATTTGGATGGATTAGAGCTACATTAACACATTACCCCTTGTAGTTCACTTATTTCATCGCCATCATCAATGGACTTATGCCATGTTTTTGATGCCAATCTTATGAATCCTTGGTCTCCATTTAATCTTTTTTGTTGCTACACAAGCTTTTACTTAGGGCTCGTTTTAGACCTCGTTGCTATGGTTTTTTTTGTGGTTTTTACGTCTTGGAGAAGCAGAAGCAGCGTTTGATTCCCCTTTATTGCCAACATTACACCGGTCAGACTGCATTGAGTCGAATGCGGAAACGGAAGGGGGATGTACAATCCACGACTGGAGCTCCATTGCAAAGTGCATTTGACGTCGCCGTCCCTTTAGATTTTCGATAATCCCACTCCATATATCCTCGCATATACCCTCGCCACTCCTCCTTTCTCACCCGCATCGCTCGGGTTGAAAGCTGGTTCCACTCCCCTCCGTTCGACGCTGACGTCTTGTTGCAACTTCCCGGTGAAGTTTTCTCCTCTATGAATTTTTTTTTGGCTTCATTCGCTGCATACCTTTGCGTTTCTTGTTTTCTCTGTGAAAATTTTGACGTTTTAGGCGTATTGCATATGCTTTGATGCAAAGTTGAGGTTTGCAAAGTAGATTAGTTAACATCATTCTTACCTGTTCTGATCCATCAGTAGAAGCAATGAGGTAAAATATATATGAGCAATGCTCACTTATTTATTTCAGATTTTTTTGTTGGTCTATTTTATTTGGATAGTTGTATGAGCACCGTTTTCAGTTTTTTTGACAAAATATGTTGGTTGAATTATTTGCTTTTGCTTTCTTCTCATTGTGGAGTAATATTTTGGGGGAAGAATGTTGAGCACTGCTTATTTTCTTTACTTTATATGATACTTTTACAAGTAGAATTGCATATGCTTTGTTGCACAATTGAAGTTTACTTGACAGATAAGTTAGCGAAAACTTTACCTGTTCTAATCAATCAATAGAAGCAATGAGATAAAATATATATGAGCAATGCTTATCTATTTATTTTAGTTTTTTTGTTGGCTTATTTTATTTAGATGGATATATAAGCACTTGTTTTAAGTTTCTCTGATAAATTTTACTACTCGAATTGTTTGCTCTTGCCTCTTGCTCAGCGTGGAATAATATCTTAAGGGGAGAATGTTGAACTCTATTTCTTCTTTTAAGTTTATTTGAGACCTTTATAAATAGAATTGCATATGATATGCTGTACATTTGAAGGTTTATATGATAGATAAGCTATCTGCATTCTAACATGTCCTGATCATACAACAGAAGCAATGTGGTGAAATATATATGGCAATGCTTATATTTTTGTTTTAGATATTTTTGTTGGTTTATTTTGTTTGGATAGTTATATGAGCACTGATTTTTAGTTTTTCTAACAAATTATGCAGTTCGAATTGTTTAGAATGTTGAGAATTATTTATTTTCTTAAGTTTTTCTAGGATTTTTATAAATAGAATTACAAATAATTTGTTGCACATTTAAAAGTTTATATGATAGATAAGTTAGGAGCATCCTTACATATCTTGATCAATCAACAGAAGCAATGACGTGAAAAATATATGAGCAATATTCATCTGTTTATTTTAGATATCTTTGTTGGTTTATTTTGTTTGGATAGGTATATGAGCATTTGGTTTTAGTTTTTTGGATAAATTATGCTGACCAAATTGCTCAGAATGTTGAGCACTGTTTTTTTTAGTTTTCTACAACTGATACCTTTATAAATAGAATTGCATATGTTTTGCTGTACATTTCAAGTATACATGATAGATAAGTTAGCCGCATTCTGATCTGTTCTCATGAATCAACTAAAGCAATGTGATGAATTATATATGAGCAATGCTCATATGTTTGTTTGATATTTCTTTATTGGTTTCTTTTATCTTGATAATTATATGAGCACTTATTTTGAGTTTTTTTTAACAATGTATGCTGATCGAATTGTTTGCTCTGACCTCCTCATAGTGGAGTAATATTTTTGCGAGAGAATATTAAGTACTGTTTCTTTTTTTATAGTTTTTTTCTCCTGAAACTTTTATAAATAGAATTGTATATGCTTACTGCATATTCGAAGTTTGCATGATAGATAAGTTAGCAATATCATAACCTGTTCTGATCAATCAGTAGTAGCAATGGGATGAAATGTATATGAACAATGTTCATTTGTTTGTCTCAAATTTCTTTGTTTTATTTTGTTTGGATAGATATGTGAGTGCTGGTTTTAAGTTTTTCTGACAAATTATGCTGACCGAATTGTTTGCTCTTGTCTTCTGCTCAGTGTGGAGTAATATCATAGGGAGAGAATGTTGATCACTGCTTTCTCTTTTTTAACTATTTTCTTCTGTTGAGACTTTGAATAGAATTGCATATGCTATACTGTACATTTGAAGTTTGCATGATCAAATATTAGAAGCTATGAAATATAGTACATTTCAACATTGTTTATCTGTTTTTTTCATAATTTTATGTGTACCTACGATCCATATGCATTCACTGAGCATATGTGCCAGATAAGATATCAAATGAAGGATGACATTCAAATGTTTTTTAGAGCGATGATGGAAAATAACTATGAAAGGGCTCAACCAATCAACACTTGTCAAATTTAAATTGGTGATGTTATTTTTCCACAGATATTACTTGTCGTCAAAGAATACGTTTAAGTGTTTATTCAATTTGAGAAAACGGTAATTATGAATGGAGTCTTCTTTGGTTAAGAGATCTCATTGTGTTCTAATTGTTATCTCGAGGATCCAAATTGGCTAGCACGATAGAAACATAAAATTGGTTATGATATCTTATCTAACACGTGTTCGTATTAGTGCTTGGATATGCATAACAAGTACATTAAAAATTTTGAAATAAAAAAAATGAACAATGCTCATATGTATTCATGTCATTGCTTCTACTGATTGATCAGGATATGTATAGATGCGACTAACTTATATATAATGTAATTTTCAAATATGCAACAAAGCATCTACAATTCAATTTATAAAATTCTCAGCATAAGAAAACTATAAAAAAGAGAAACTGTGTTCAACACCTCACAAAAATGAGGTCAACAGGAGTCAAGAGCAAGCACTTCGGCCATAATTTTTCAAAAAAAACTGAAATTTAGTTTTCACATATTTTTCTAAACAAAATAAAACACAATGAAATCTGAAATTGACTTGCATGGATGATTTACATGATCTCATTACTTCGGATGTTTTGTCGACTTGTTGGTTGCCTGGTTTCTGTTTTCGACGAGTCTTCCAAAATGTGATTTGGTGGACACATTTCACATTTCTTGTGAAATGTTTACTGGACCGATTATGAAAAAAAAAAACATAACAAAGGGCTTAATTGATTACTAAATGTGAATGCGGAAAAAAAATGACTATGCTAATTTGACATAGATACTGCCTAGTCTTTATACCTACTAACACAATTTGTAATCATGGATGGAGCTATCTTTGACATCTATGAACTGATTTCGAGCTCTATTTTTACTTTTTATTTGACATACTATTGCTTTGGTTCATGTATTGTTGTTTTACATGCCAAGTTATGTCGCTACATTTCTCTTTTTTCACTTAGATATTAGATGGGTAAACAAAAATGTGAGATATATGCTATTTGGGATAGAGAGACGAAGATAATTTTCTGTGAGTAATGCTTAAAAGAGGTAGAAAATGACAACAGAACAAAAACACATTTCAATAAAGAAGATTGACAAAATATAACCAAACTCTTTTAAGATAGAACAGGTAGATTGTACAACAGAACTCAACTGAAAAATAAATGAGATTAGTCTCAAAAGGATTTGATATTGTGGAAGGAGCTCAAGAGAGGGGCTACTGGTTTAAGATGAGATCCCATTAGAAAAACAGTTGATGCATCCGAAGAGTGGTGATAAGAGAAGATTTCAGTAAGTAGAATATCTTACATTCAATATTTCTTAATTTTAAATTTAGTTTCTTAGAAGACCAATTTATCCATTGTAAATTTTACTTAATGCAAAGAAATTTAGACTTGTTGATATTGACCCGGAGCTGGAAAAGCTAGATACTATGCTCCTTGGTGTTGTAGCAACAGGGGTCAACGTTTGGGCCACAACAGAAGAGCCCACCTAATTTAGTGCTTGAATATGCTCATTTGTACGAGGTCTATGAGGAACAACCGGAAGAAAAAGGGAGCAAGGGGAGTCCAATCGCTTCAACCAACCTGCACCCTCGACACAAAAGGGGAAAAAATAGAAGTAAAGTTAGGGCAGCTCATCCATCCTAACAGGTATCTGCAGTAGCATTACTTCGAGTGCCTGCACTGCTCTCCATGCATATCCAACAATGACAGATGTTGTCAAGCTGCTGGACTCAATTCTAGAAATTTCTTAGGACATGCCCCCTTTACTTATTTGCTGTAAAATTTTTGGAGGATCGAAACAAGCGAGAAGCTTTCTTCAGCCTGCTCTCTGAGCGGAGGATTCCTTACCTCCGTTAGTTTTTAGACAGTTCGATTAGTTATATGTCATGCATATGTTTTCTTGTTAATTTGTATTATAACAGAGTGACTATTTGTAGTATTTGATATTTCTATTGTAAACTATGACTTGTGTCTACTATTTACGACGTTTGAATATTTTTGGATTTCCTTATTTTTAAAACTTTCATTGCGCTCATTTTGAGCATTTACCTGCATTGAGAATAACATATACTTCTGAAATAAACTTAATAATATTCTTTCAGTAAAAATTGAAATTCCAAATGCATTTTTTTATTTTAGTAATAATAAGCCCTCTATTGGTCTATTTTTTAACTACGTATGTAAAACTTGCACATCTTCCATTAGGACGCTTCAATATACCTCATCCTAGATATCTTTTTATAAATAACTCTATTGCCAACTTCAGTAGCCTATTTTGATAGGAAAGTTTTTGGCTTGTTCTGCAACTATTCCAATTACTCGCCCTTGCAAAAATCACACATGATTAATAATTTAACATACTTTTGGTGCACACCTTTCCCCCTTAAATCCCACCAAATCAATCATTGTAATTCAAGCTTTTTTCAAGATGTAAATAAGAGTTAGGTGTAGATTGTTTCCTTTCTCCGCTTTCTTCTTCTTTATTGTCTTAATGCATAAGCTATATCCAAATAATAGTGAAATCGATAGTGTTTTTTTTTTTAATATGATAGATTATTTGAATTTTTAGTTAAAGGCAAGGGATTCTTTGTAGGCATTTTAGGCAGGACAAGCGAACAACCAAGTTTGAATTTTTAGCATTTAAAAGATGCGTGTGTGACGTTCATCTCTGAATCCATGTTTAAGTGAGTTACCACAAAGATATATGCAATTATCAAAATTTTTCCAGCATGTAAATATAAATCTTGCAATGTAGATTCAACTTATTTCTGCTTCTTGTGTTATTTGCATTATTTGGTTAGGATGTGACCCGCCAATGATTTCTTGGTTCTTCTATTTGTAGTTGTCAAATGGAAGATGAGAAGGATGAAGGATATGGTTCTCAGTTGTGCGAGCAAGTGCTATCTGGAAGAGTATATCACCCAAATCAAGGCCTAGCTGCAGCTTGTAAATTTGTTTATAATGATGCGAAGTTTGTAAATGAAAGGGCACGGAATGACATTATTTTGCTTTCACGGTATCATTCATCTTTGCTGTGGTTTAGGTTGAGCGTTGAATTGTCATTGCCATGACTTGCCTGTTTTCCGTTTGTTGATTACCTTGAAAAATCTTTTGGGAGTTATTTTCTTAGTGTAAAATTGTTTTGAATAATTGCAGGACAACTTTGTAATGTGTTTGGTACGAGCTAAATTGTTGCAATTACTTTTACCATCAGCCTATCTTTTTCTTAATTCATTTCTCAATGTTCCTGCAAAGTATTTTTATAAAATTTAATTTTCTGGTATTTTTCTTATAATTTTAGACATTTTCTATGTATCAACTTGAATTATTTTACTCACCTGTGTGACTAGAATATGCTATAAGTATAACCGCTTTTTTACCTGTTATTTTCTCACATCTCAAGTACTCAGCCAAGTATTTATCATTGAACATCATAAAGAATTACAAGCTGAAAATATGTAAGAGAATTAACTGTCTAAGCAGTTGTTATGCCTAAAAGAGAGAATCTCATCTGGAAGAGTTTCAGGTCTCTCACTTGATCGAATGATTAAATCATTTGATAAAAGAATAAGAAGAGTCTTCACATTCTATGGGGGTGTTTTTGTAGCTCTTTTTAGTAGGATTATCATGTGGATTTAATGTAAATCTAGCCAACGCAAATTGCAGGGGAGCTAAATCCAGCTGTTCTCTAAATACATTTTTTTATCGTAAATCCCGGATTTACTAAATTCGTTCAAGAGGTGGATTCAAGGGATTTAAGGAATACGAATGTGTGTGGATTGTCTCTTCCCAAGCTCATCTCTTCTTTTGTCGCTCGTTGCACAGGAGAAAATCGAAGGGGAATCGTTGCCTTGTCACTTACCACATAGAAGAAACTCTACGCAGATTGATGCCCCTGTCACTTGTCACATAGTAGAAAATCGATGCGATCTCTCTTCTCTCCCAATTTTCTGCTGTCCTCTGTCGTCGACTTCACCAGGAAGAAGAAAGGTCAGCTCATCATCTTCTTATTTCTCCTCGTTCTTCATTTGTAAGGCTATGTGGCCTTGAAACTTTCTCTCCCCAGCACATTATTTGCACATTTCTTGGCACCCACGGTTCAGACCTGTAGAAGTTGGAAGTATTAGCTAATAACAATATGTTTGATTAACAAATCCTTTTATTATATGTGATGGACAAGGAAACCCGGCAAGGAATGGAACCCAGGTAGCCAGATTATTACTGTTTGGACCACATGTAGAAATCTAGGATGATTTGGAGATGGATCCTTATGACTAGCAATTTTATTTATTATATGTGATGCATATTATAAATATAAACTCACATCCACCCTAGGTTTGTACATGTAGAAAGTAATGATTAGATACAGACAAATTCATCTCTGGCAAACACGTGTAAGTTTTTTCTTATGTTTGTATAATTTATCATATGATAAAATTGAATTAGGTCACTTTTAAAAGTCTTGGGACAAAGCAACATATTGATAAGATATTATTTCGGATATTATTCAAACAAGTATTTGAAGATGGTTAAACATGATTCCAGCATTATTTAAACACATTCAGCAAATGTTGGAAACTTTTTCTGGCCAAATCAAACAATTATTTGAACTCGGTTTAACAATGTACTAAATAATGCCTGAAGCAGATTTAAATGATATTTAAATATGATTCAATCACAATACAATTCTATTGTGATGTTTTATCTTAACCAATTAATTTATTAAGTTGAATTAAGTATTATTTGTTTTATATTGAATGAAAGAAGTAAAATAGAAATAACAAATTATTCTTTAGAAAACTGAACAAAATATAGAAATTAAAATGTTTTCTATTAAATTTCTGATAAAGCATGTTTACAAACTTATTGACATTGATTATAATAAATTTAATTTGAAATTAATCATAATGTGTCGCTTGATGGAGTATGTCCAACAATTTCAATTTCTTTCAATAGAATATCACATTAATTTAAAAGTTATATTGTTTAATTTATTTATATTGAACCATATGAAGTAAATATTTATATCTACTTAATCTTAAAGTAATATGATTTTTAAAATAGGGCTAATTGAATGTGGTTAATGCTGAAGAAGTTGTGAGTAATGACAATTAGACTACAAATGATAAACATAACAGTATGATTGTTCCTAAAATAGCAGACTTTGAGTATATGACAAATGATTAAGTGATCATGAATTATCAAATATAATTTACATAATGTCAAATACGTTTCTCATATAAGAGAACTTCTATAATTTGTATTATTTCTTCACAAAACTTTCATTTGAAATTTGTCATACTATTGACTTTCACATGAAATTAATTTTGTTAATTTTGATTATCCTGTAGTGATGAAGAGTCTCAAAATGAAATTTAGTTCAAAGTGGCACCTGAACTCCAAAATTAAAGTATTTCAATTCATAATGGAAAGATAAAGAGTGCAACCAAAGCTCCAAAATTGTCAGGACAACATAATAATGTTCTTGCAGAGTTGCTTCTCAAACAATTTCAATTTGGAAATATATCATTAATTAGATTGAGGAGGGAAAATTAAATTTTGTGTTTGAGGCACTAAACAGACGTTTAGGTACCACTTACAGGAGGCAATGATGATGACATATTTCAAAAATATGAAGACCGATGTTAGGATGATGTCTTATCCATCGAATTATAGTGGTTGGAGTTAGGGATGAAAGTCTATATATGCCGATAACAACTGATAAAATTTAGAATGAGATTGTACCATTAACTAATCATATTAATTTTCTCTACATAATTAATCAAACTTATATGAGAATTTAATTATAAACAAATTTTTATTGGGTAATCTAAACTTTACACGATTTCTAAAAAAACCCTTCCACCAGTATGGGATTTTTGAGAGGATCTGTGTGGATAATATAACAATAGATAATGGAGCCATGCGTTCCAATCAAGAGCTCTACCTAGATTAGAGTGAATGAGAGGAAATGACTACGCCTATTGATGATTTTATGTCCGTGAATGGAGTAGTCTTTGATGAGATGATTGTGCATGTTCAAGCACCGGAAAATTATTTATGTCCTTGGGGATGTGAGGAAATCGAAGACATCAAGCATATAGTGGCGAATTGCAAAGTGCTGTAGGAAATATTCAAAGCTCTTAGCAGATGGGGATTTCAAATGCCGGAGGTTCACTCGGAAGTGCAAACGTTCAGGTGCGTGGCTTCTCTCCCGAAGGCTCAGTTTCTTATTGATTGTTCGTACTGTAATACCGTCTATCAGAGTTGGAGGAGCACGAATGTTAAAAAGCATGGTAGATCCCATGGGACGCCCACCACCATGGTTGCTACAGTTCTTGAATCCCTCACCAAAATGTTTACTTACCCAATTGTGGATCACTGGAGCACTTCTCGGCCGGATAGGTTGTTGTCTTTAACATGTTGGTGGCTCCCCCTCCCGGTTGGATTAAGTTTAATGTGGATGATGCTTTGCTTTTAAATTGCATTGCTGTTATTGGTGCTGTTGGACGTGAGGAGCAGGGGCAACTTGTGGTGGCTTGCGATATACAATTCCTGCATTGGGATGCTTCCCGAACTGAAATGGAGGCCATTTTAGCTATCAAGGACTGCATTAGCCTGTGAATGTATGAATTGAAAGGAGCGGTAATCGAGGGGGATAACCTGAACATCATTAAACTTTCTCGTCAAAGCATGAAAGAAACTACGTGGCGGGAAGCGTCTATGGATGATGATGAACTAGCTTTTTTTAACTTTTTTAAACAACCTCTTTTTTGTTATACTTCTAGTGATTTCAACAAAGCTGTCCATTTTTTGTGCTCAACATGCTTTGGATAGTTCTTTTTTGTGGGGATAGGTCGGAATGTCCTCTTTTGCTTTCGTCTTTGCTAAGGGATGACAACTCCAGTTTTGGTTAGTATCCTTTGCTTTTTAAAGCTGTGGGCTTGTTTACTTGAAATTTTTGTTGCTTATTTTAATGCAAAATGCACACCCTTCACGGATGTTCAAATGAACGAAGAGTGACCATACAAGCATTAGCTAGTCAACCGAGTGGTTGCAAACATTCAATCACAAGAGTCCATCCGAGAAAACAGAAAGATAAAATAAAAACAAATATTGATAACATCACAACATTGTTGGAGACAGTTAACAAAAATGCGTAGTTGTTTCAACAAATCGTGGAATATCATTCCCTGTACACAATAGATGAATGTGTGACAAAGCTTGACGATATTCCAAACATTTATAGTGAAGCTATAATTGTCTTTCATGAAATACTAAAAAAATGATAATGGAAAAAAAATATATCTCATGAAATAAGATGACTCGTTGCGACACAATTAGATTGAATTTGTACTTGTGTCTTATCCTCGCTTGTACACTAAAAAAATTCTTAACAAATTGCTAACAAATTTTTGATAATTTTGATAAAATTTTCTTTATCAATTTAGTAAAATCCTTAGCTTTAGAGAGCTTTGAATAGCTCTAAAATCTGGGGCAAATTATAATTTTTGATCTAATGTCCACATCAGTTCTCTTCTACAAAATTCTTTACTGTGGACAGGTGAAGTGATGAAACGATGGATGATATGCCCAATTAATCAGAGATGATATGATCTTTATGGAATCCCAACAAGCTCATCTGGAAGTAGTTGTGTACGAAGTTGCATCTGCACTACTTTTCAAAGGTCCAAAAATCCATTTGAAAAAGCATCTATGCAAATTATTGGAGGCTTGAAATGCCTCAATTAAGTAAAATATCTTTAATGTAGAAAGTATGACCAATAAACATGTAAATGATCAAAACATTCATATACATAAAAAGTTTCATCTTTCTAATAATTATAATATGTCTTTGAGGCTTTGATTGTTAATATTAAGTAGATGGAGCGTAATTAGTGCATAAGATGTATGCATAAATATAACATCTTTTATTGTTACTTTGTGCTCAATGGCGAGCAATGATGTTAACATTCAAAGTTATATTTTGCAAATCACTGATCTCATTACTTAATAACATCTTTCCTTGTACTTGACAGGTTTCTCTTTATTTAATCTTGAGGCATGTGTGCGTATAATTTATTCTCCAGCTTTAGTAATTGTAATTTGATCTCATATTTAATAATAATATCTTTCTTTCCTCTGTAGTTGTGATACTATAATTACAATTAAAACTTCATCTGTCCTCTTGTTGCAAACTGTATATCTCTGATCTCTCTGGCATGTGCATGTATAATTTATACTCCAGCATTTTGGTGAGACATATGCTGCCTATGGGTTTCTACTCTCTACGTTTGTGGACTTGTGTAAAATGGTATATTACAGGCATGCCTATTTTGCCATCGATGGAGCTCATTGTATTTGCTTGCATCTGGCTGATTTTCAATAAATTATTTGCGTCCTTAGTATTGGTCTGTTTTTATGATGCCTGAATGTAAATTATTTTTGATGATCTTGCCCAGTGGCTTGACAAGGTTGAATGACCGTGCTCGACAAGATGTAGCTGTTATTGGCCTTGGATTTCTGAAGCTTGATGGTATGTTATTTTATTGTCATTGGTCATTATTTCTTTTTCAGATTATAAATATATATTCAGATTGGGTTTATATCTGTTAGGTTATGCATTCTGATTGAATCCGCATAACAATCACTGATTTATGTTTTTAATACTTTGGGAAGCTCGTGCAAGAGAGGACACAGAGAAGATTGACTACCACATGAGGAAGAAAGCTGCTTATTTGCGCAACGTAGCCACTGTATGTACTTTGCAAACAACTACCGGTGAATTTCATAAATTATGCTAAATGGGCAACCTTGTTTTGACATCAGATTTTAAAGGACAAAGCTCAGTCTAAATTGAAAAATGCAGCAGATAAGCACTGGAGTGATGGGGCTCTGGAGGTACTTAAGTAGTGTTTTAATCATGTTTATTGAATTTCATACATCTTATCAGCTGGCATATGTTTGGTGGGGAAACGTTTGTCCTAAAACCTGAGTTGAGCGTTGATGTGTTAATGATCACACTTTAGTTGGCTCTGCATGGATGGTTGCAAATTGATTGCATGCCCGAGTAAGAAAAATTCTGGTCCATGCCAGAAATGCTATTCAAATACATTAGAGCTGCATTTTTGGTAAATAATGCCCTGAAAACTGAAAAAAAAGGAAAAATTTTTTTTGGGGTTTTGCACTCAAACATCGTTTCAGCATGTATGTGTTGACCTCATTTTTAGTGAGGCCTAGTATTTCTCGTAGGAGTTAGGATCTAGCCTTAGGGGTCTTCCTGTTACTATCTTAGAACCTTAGAAAGGGGACCCGCCTCGTTTTAGAAATTCAACCCACTTTTAAATTTTTTTTGGGGTTTTGCACTCAAACATCGTTTCAGCATGTATGTGTTGACCTCATTTTTAGTGAGGCCTAGTATTTCTCGTAGGAGTTAGGATCTAGCCTTAGGGGTCTTCCTGTTACTATCTTAGAACCTTAGAAATGGGACCCGCCTCATTTTAGTTCGACCTACTTCCGTCCCCTTTTAGAGTTTCGCGCATGTGGTATCGACTTCTAGTACTTAGAAGGATGAAACCGACATGAGGAAACCCAAAAGGTATTCCTATAGAACCTTTCCGAGCTTTAGGGTGGCTTTAGGGTGGCCTTCTGCATAATTCGCACTCCCGCACGCACAAGCTTTGCAATTCGGAGTGTCGACGCGTCCGATCGCTACAATTCACATCGCTTGCACTGTTATTTGTCGAAGGCTCGAATAAATCTTTTGAGACGATCGATCGCGGATCGAACTTTTGTGAAATTTGAATTTTAACGTGTTTTCGACTCGATTGTCGACGACGTCGTCCGAGCGACCCCGGATGACGAAACGGACTGCACCGGCGCGTCCTGAACGTCGATTTTGCCCAGGGGGACACCCATTTTATTGCGTCCTTGCCCGACACTCTCTGCCCGCGGCCTTTTTTCCCGAAGCTGTGCCAGTCTCCTTGAGTCGTGGATTTCCTTTTCTTGGTAGTTTGACTCTGGGAAGCTTGTTCCCTGGTATACTGGAATGGCATTCCTTCTCTTCTTCCCGATACTTCCCTCGCTGCCATTACTCTCGCCGCTCGGTCCGAGAGACTTCGGTGGCTTCGCTTTCTATGAGCAGGGACTGTCCCTTTTTTTTCCTTGGCCCAATTCGAGTGTCGTGGACCGTTGGGTGTGATCTCTTTTCTTTTCTCCCCTCTTCTCTGCATATAAGGATAGCTTCCTTTGATTTTGAGGTTGTTGAAAAAGTTTGAAAAAAAAAAAAAAGAGGAGAGGAATTGATATTTTCGGCTGTGAGGAGATTAGAGAGGGAATTTCTCTGGGAGAGCATTTCTTTGAGGTGGTTTCTTGCATTGCTGTGCTTTACATTTGCATTGAGGAGGTACCTCTTCTTCCCTTTCTTTCCTGTGCCCTGGTTTCCTGAGTTTTTTTTTTCCCTCTGTCGAGCCTCGTCTTGCTCGGTTAAATAGAGGATATAGCATGTTGGATTCATTTTACTTGGGTATATTTTTGAGATATTCACTTCAAGTGCATTTGGAAATGAAAATGTGAGCATGTGTTAAAATTAGACTTGGTTATTTGCTTAAGTTAGGGAGTGCATCTTACTGTTTTATGCATGTTTGGGGGGCTCAGTTGCGGCATCCTGTTGCTTTCCCTGGTTCGGAATGTATGCTACGAGGGAATTTATTTAATTTAAAAAATTTTGTAGCTTGTTTTGAGGGCTTGACTTAGCTCCTCGTGATGCCTCACTCCTGTTCAAATATCTGTTGAAATCATATTTAGATATGCAGGTGATTCCTCGGCTTGGAGGCTTGGTTTTGGCTTGAAATGGCTAGAACTTCATTTTTTTTTATGAAAATTTGGATTTTAATATTGTATGTGTCTGGCTTTAGCTTTGTTTCTTGTTGGGCTGGCTGGCTTTATTTCTAGTTGTGGACTGGCTTTGGCTTTGTCTCTTGTTGGGCTGGATTTGGTTTTATTTCTAGTTGGAAATTGGCTTTAGCTTTGTTTCTTGTTAGGTTGGCTTGGGTTTTGTTTCTTGTTGGGTTCAGCTTTGGCTTTGATTCTTGATTGAGTTCGGTTTGGCTCTAGTTGGGAGCTCGGCTTTGGCTCTGGTTCTTGATTGAGCTCGGTTTGGCTCTAGTTGAGGGCTGGCTTTGGCTTTGGTTCTTGGTTGAGCTGGGTTTGGCTCTAGATGGGGAGCTGTGTTGGTTTTGTTTAGCCTTGCTGGGCTCGGTTTGGCTCTAGTGTGGGATGTGTTTGCTTGTTTTAGCTCTGCTGGACTGGTTGGGGGCTGGCTTTGGCTTTGTTTCTTTTTGAACTCGGTTTGGCTCTAGATGGGGAGCTGTGTTGATTTTGTTTGGCCTTGTTGGGCCCGGTTTAGCTCTAGTGTGGGCTGTGTTTGCTTGCTCTAGCTCTGCTGACTTGGTTTCATTCTAGTTGTTGGTCTTGATTTGCTCTGTTTGGCCTTTGCTGGCCTTGGATTGGCTCTGAGGTGGGGGTTGTGTTTGCTTGTTTTAGCCTTGTTGAGCTCGATTTTGGCTTTGTTTCTTGTTGGGCTCGATTTGGCTTTGATTGAGGGCTGTGTTGCTTTGTTCAGCCTTTACCCGAGGAGTGGTTGGGAGGTGGCTTTGGTTCCTACTCCTACCCGTGAGACCCATTGAAATTTCTTGAGTTTAGTTTATCCGCTCTTGTTGAGTTTGAATCATTTGAATGATCATAGGGGAGGTGGCTTTGCTGGCTTTGGTTCCTACTCCTTACCCGTGAGGTCTATTGCAGGTCTTTGGGTGTGATTTAGCTTTCCCTGCTAGGCTTGGATTGACTTGAGTGTTGTGGAGGAATCAAGTTTGCCATCCAAAATGAAAATCATACTTATTTCAATTACCCTTCCGTGTTCGTCAGGGGAGTGTTGTAGCGGCTATTGGTACTTCTCCTGTTTGCCCGAGCCGTGGACCCCTTTGTGCTCTGGGTTGCTGTAGCCGTGGGCCTTATTTGTGCATTGGTTGTGGGCTTTTACAGTTGTTTTCTGGGTTGCTGTAGCCGTGAGCTTCTCTGTGCCTTGAGTTGCTGTGGCCGTGGGCCTTGCTTGTGCTTTGGGTTGCCTTTGGTTGTGGGTCTTGGCAGTTGTCCCTTGCTTTAACTGTGAACCTCTTTTGTCCCTGTTCCTTGCCTTGGCCGAGAGCCTTGTGGGTTGTTTCCCCTTCTCTGTTGACCCTGGCCATGAGTGTTTATCTGGTTTTATGGGAAGATTTTGTGCTTATTTGGTGTATGAGGCTATCTATTAATCTGAAAG
>NW_018219187.1:145793-146229 GCF_001263595.1 Phalaenopsis equestris | reverse complement strand
TTTGTTTTATCGAAGCTTTGGGACAGGGCACTCGTGTTACTTTTTCTTTCTTTCGGGATTTCCCTAGGAGTTTTGAGGATTTTCTTTTACTTGAGTCTTTTTCGTTGATTTTTCTCGAGTTTTGAGTCTTTTTCGTTGATTTTCTTTTACTTGAGTCTGTTTAGGCTCGGATTTCCTGGATGACGTTTTCTTCCGGACTTTGCTTTTTGAGATGCATTTAGGTTTGTTATGCTTAAGGAACATCGGATCTCACGGGCGTACAGGTTTGCTTTACATTTTACACCACTTAATTTTCCTGTTTTTACCTGCTGTTGTTCTTCCTGTATAGCATGTTATAATTTTCCTGTTTCTACCTGCTACTGTTCTCCCTGTATAGCATGTTACACTTGTCCTGTTACTGTTCTTCATGTATAGCATGTTGTATTGCTCTTGTTTT
>NW_018219187.1:106240-144890 GCF_001263595.1 Phalaenopsis equestris | reverse complement strand
GCGACGGGATTTCGATTCTGGCGACCGACAGCTTCTTACGGGCGACCCCCAAACATAACTCTTTTTAGCTGCCGACAGTATGCTGACTTTAGAAACGTGTCCTATCTGTTATAGGTTTTTCTGCTCCTGCATGATGAGTAAAAGTAAAATTTTGAATTGCTTATTTAATTGCCTTGAAGATTGAAATATAATGTGAGAATAGACAATTAGACAGAATTTAATTACTTGTTACTTATGTAAAAAGATTTCCAAAATAACTTACCAAAACAATTTTATTCATAATTAACTTCCAGTGAATCAAAAGAGATACTAATTCATAAATTTTACTTGTTCCAAAATGACAATAGGCATCATATTTTTTTTTACAATATCTCTACGTCGGGGGTACACATACTCCTTTCTATCTGTCATTTAGACCACGGGGCCTTTTGTATATATAGTTATTAAATATCAAGTGTGAGCTATAAACATAACTAAGTGGTCCAATTTATGCTCTAAGCGATTGTGATGTTCAAGGTTTTGAGAAAAAGTGTGCATGCTAATTATCATAGGTAAATTTATATAGAATCCAAAGATTATTTGCATTTTATTCAAAGATGAGAGGAACATTCTGATGTACATTATATGCATGAATTGGAAAGGAAACATATTATATTATATTTTACCTTATTTGTAAATGATACAAGCATCATAGGAGTGTCTTATAAATTTGCAACTAAATGCACATCAATATCAATATTATTTCTCCAATTCTATCTATCACTGAAGTGTGAGAAGACAATTACCTCTTGGGCAGTATGAACATCACTAACTAGATTCTTAAGAGGGTGAAATTTATATTTAAACATAAACATGCAATCATTCTATATTATATTTTTAACATTTTTTTCATCATTCATGGGGACAATTGGAATAAGAATTTTAAATAATATCCAAAATAAAAGAACATATATATGGAAGAAGAG
Organism: Phalaenopsis equestris; assembly: GCF_001263595.1. Lineage (NCBI taxonomy): Eukaryota > Viridiplantae > Streptophyta > Magnoliopsida > Asparagales > Orchidaceae > Phalaenopsis > Phalaenopsis equestris. The sequence continues at coordinate 143,925 of NW_018219187.1, read as the reverse complement.
GAAATCATTTTTAGATAATTTGAAATAACAATCTTGAAGTAATCATATTATCAAATGCATATAAGAGGGCATAATATTGGTACATTTTTTTGAATGACAGAATTCTCTACTATAAATAGAAATATGATTACCCACCTCAAATCCTCATTAGATTTGCTTTGTCCCTTAATCTTTAAACTTTGCCTTCATTAGCTTAATGCTTGTAATCATCTATAATTATATATAAGATATTGATGACAATTAATATTCTTAAACTCTATATATATTTCTCTTACTTGTAATTTGATCTCATTACTTAATAATATATTTCCTTCATTCTAATATATAAATCATACTTAATTTTTCTTTACCTAACCTTAATTAATATTTGTAAATGTTTGATTTAATTCTAAGCATATCCTTACAATGAGTGTATTATCCTTTATTTTTTTTTCCGATACAACATTTAAATTTCTTCTATTTTTCTCTTCAAATTTTTATTTAGATTACAACTTTAATATTATTATTTAACTTTATATTAGAAACTTTGTGCTTTAAATAAACTAATTTAACAATTTCATATTATTTTTAATTTATTAATTATATCTGTTTTAACTAAAGATTTTAAAATATATATTTTCTACTTTTGTGAAAAAAAAGACTTGGTTATGTTGTATAAAAAATGATCTTAATCTATTAGAATTAAATGAAAATATGACATGACATTCAATAGGACAAGGACACAATGGAGAAAAAGGATTGATGTTGCCGACCCCACTTAGTGGTATAGAGGCTTCTTGTTGTTGTTGTTGTTGTTGTTCTTGTACTTTTGTGAAAAAAAAGAGAACTACAACAACAACAAAGACCTAATATAAAATTTCAAAATTTTCTAGTTTACATGTACAATCTAAATATCGTTTTTGCATATAATGCTTTCTTAAAAATCAAAATGTTATTTCTTTCCCTTCTTAAACTACTCTCCATCAAAATCCAAAGCTCTAAAGTTTTAACAAATCATTTTGTGAATAAAATTAAATTGAGAGCTTCTAATTTTAAAGATCTAGATTTGGTTTATCATGTTTCACATTTGGAGAAGAGAGGAATAAATGCATTTCCAATACCTTAAATCCACTCTTTGTTTTAAATTGACATCTAAATCTTGTTCAACATCCTTACCCTAGCCATTTTGCTTGTTTGGTTGGTGCATGCATGCTTTACTTGTCACGTGCTTGCTCACTTTAGCCTCTGCTTGCCCACACTCAGTCTCCCTTTTACGCCTCTCTACTCACGTGCTCGCTCTCTCACTCCGAGTCACTAGTTTTTTATTTTTTTCTCTTTGCCTGTTTGATCGCTCACTCTTTTTGGTACTGTTCTAGGGCTCCTAGAAGATATTTGAGAATAGTGAGGGAAGGTTAATATGTGGGGATTATAGCGTTTGGAAGAGAGTACGGGGATAAAGCTACTGTTGGACAACAGGTTCGATGTCGTCCGCAACTATCCCTATGGCAAACTGTGGAAAAACCTTCGAATCAGTAATTTTCGAGCCGCGAAGAGGATCCACTACTTATTCCTGAGCAAGATACAAACTTATCATTTGCAAAAGGAAGATCATACGACAATCCTTAGGGTAGAAATAAAGATTAAAATCCAAAATACTTAAAGTAAATAAAGTGTCCAAACCCAAAAAATAACATATAAATATTCCCCGAGTAAAAACACAACTTAAAAATAGGAATAATAGGAAAGAAATGAATAGAAAATAAATCAAGGAAATATATTTAAAATTGAAAAATTCGGGTGATTCAGTTGGGTGTATTGCAGCCAAATCGTGGCTTCTCGTGATCTCGTGTCCTGATGGATTTTGTGATTCCGCAGACCCCAAAATAGACGCTCTGCTTCATTCTCTTGATCTAGGATAAGCTTCTTCTTTTCTGGAAGGGCCTATATCATACTGTCATATTTCCTTTCCCACAAAGCATCTAAAGAAATTTTTAACACTGCTGAATTGAGCTGAACTGGAACTTAGCACCCAACTTACTCCGTAGAACTTTCCAAATATATCTCAGAGACTTCTCAGTTCTACCGGAAATGATGAGATGTCGTGTCACTCGCAACGCGGATCGCCTTGTGTTTGGTATTGATGTCTCAAACTCATCATATTCTTGAACAACTAATGCTTGTTCTGTTGGCGCTCTTCTCAAGACCTGCAAAAAGATGATTCATGCCACCACATCCTCAAACACCTTAGAATCTTTTCAAGGAAAGTGTATAATTCACTTCTCATCTTTGGTGAAAGAACAATTGTTCTTGTAGCAATCGTGATATGTGTAACGATTATACTACCAAGGAACTAATAGGACCGGACATGCATCCATAGATATCATGTCAGATCACACTTGCTACTAAAACATATTTCCAATAAAAAACTTCATGTGGAACCTTCTATTAACACTATTCTTTTTTTCTCCAACCAAGTCAGGAAATATGATTGAGAATGCTTCTAAGTAGTAAGCCTCAATTTATCCACCAGTTGTGTAGACGCCACATTTTCATGCTACCTCCATCTATAATGAGGATGCATACTTTTCTATTCATGGTGCAACGTGTATGAAATATGCTATGGCGGAGCCATTATTGCTCTCACGTGGGCTCAGTTTCAAGGACCCATTACAAGCATCTCCCTCTCATTTTTGGGTAGCTAGTACTCTCAATTGTCCTCTTTTAGGTTTTCACCCTCTGCCTCCTCTACTTCTTGCTCAGTGAAAGATACTACCCTTCTGTTTGGGCAATCAAACTCAACGAGTATGAATGTTGGCTTGTAAAAGAGAAATATAAAAGTAAGTGTTATTGAGATGAGAATGCTTAGGCTGATGAGTGGCTTTACACTAGAGACAAAATGCGGAATGAACATTATTAGTAGAATTCAATTGGATGGTTGAAGTGGAGGAATGCATCTGGCCTATTATATGATAGAAAAGTTTCTCTTAAAGGAAAATTTAATATGATGGTGGTGAGACCTGCAATGCTTTATGCCGCAGAATGTTGGCTTGTAAAAGAGAAGTATAAATGTAAGTGTTATTGAGATGAGAATGCTTAGGTTGATGGGTGGCTTTACACTAGAGACAAAATGCGAAATGAATATATTCGTGAAAGGGTTGGAGTAGCTCCAGTGACAGGTAGGATAACGAGAGTCGCCTTAGATAGTTTGAACATCGACCATCTGATGACCCTGTTAGGAGAATAGATGTTTTAGATTTGACTTATGTTAAGAAAGGTAGCGGTAGACCTAAAAAGACTTGGGCATATTGTATAAAAAATAATATTAATTTATTAGAATAAATTGAAAGTATGTCACTATGTAGGTCTCAAGGGAGGAAAAGGATTCATGTAAGCCGACCTCATTTAGTGGGGTAAAGGCTTGTTGTTGTATGATCGAAAGCTATGTATAAAACAATGTATGTAAATTCTAGATTAATTCTTCCCTAATTTCTCACTTAATACCATTAGTGAAAAATAATTTTATTAAATAATCTTAAGTCAAATACTGTTTATCTTTAAGTCATGAAATTTGCCTATTACTTAGTTATTCAACTTATTGACATTTTTAAATTGATCATATAGTTGATCATTATTTTCAACAAATAATTAATATTTTTCCTTAAGTTCGTGTTTCATTGCAACCAAACTAACGACCTTGTAGCAACTTGCCAAAATGATGAACTTTGACCCAATAGATTTGATTTGGCTCATTCAAATCTTTGGGAATCATGTAAATTATCATTTTTCAAAGAAATCTTTTAAATTATGGCTCTACTTGAAATTTCTATGATCGTTACATCTCATTGGTTGTTGGAATATAATTTTGAAGTTCACGATAGTCATATCCTTGACTAGAACTATGATTTCTCAGTCTATTTAAATTACTCTTTTGATTAAATTTTTATTTACCCAATTAATATGTGCCACATTTTGGTGCATGATGATGAAACCTTAAATGATGATATCAATTTGAGGTAGGACAACTTAGGGTTAGGATTTTCTAATGAAATTAATATGTTGTGTAATATGACGTCATGTAGAGGAAATTGAGGATTGATAGATCTTAAGTCACCATATAGTTCAACCAATTACTTTTCTCAAATGTAGATACATAATTCTAGAATTAGAAGGAAATGATTAAAATATGAAAATTTAAGCAATATTTGGAATAATTTAAAATCAATGATTTATTACAATAACAACAAGAAGAAGCATTTATCCCACTAAGTGCGGTTGGCTACATGAATCCTTTTTCTCCATTGTGTCCTATTGACTATCATATTTTTATTTACTTCTAATAAATTAAGATCATTTTTCATACAATATGCCCAAGTTTTTTTAGGTCTACCTCTATCTTTCTTAACATAAGTCGAATCTAAAACATGTACTCTCCTAACCAGATCTTCAGATGATCGACGTTTAATGTGACCAAACCATCTAAAATGACTTTCTAATCTTGTTCGTCACTGGAGCTACTCCAAACCTATCACGGATATATTCATTACCCTAAAATGAATGATTTATTGCAATTTAATTATCATAAATTTTATTTTTCATGTGCCAATTTTTTATCAAAATCAAGAGCACTAAACTATTAATAATCACTTTTTATGGATGAAATATAAGGAATAAAATTATGAAAATATGAAAAATCTGTTCATGCTGATACGAGGAGACAGCTTACTCCAAATTAAGTAGTTGCATTTCTATCTAAAAAAAAAACATACATTGCATTCACAATATTGAAACTAAAAAAAGAAATTTTACTAAGCCAAGATTTTTTAATTACATGCCTTTAAAAAGCTATGTATAGACTCCCCATCTCTAAAGTTAGTTGATGTGTTTGGCATATGATCATCTCGATTCAAGCTTATGTTAAATCCAAAGAATAAAATTAATTTCAGCCACATTTAGAACTCCTCAAATTCTTATTGTAAACCGTTTACCGCAACAAGACCTAGGAAGTATTGAGTAATGCATGCACCAGTTATCTCCTTCAGTGCCGCAACCTCCACAACCCAGAAACGGGATGTTGACACAAGTGAAAACATGCTGGTGCTAGTAATAGAAATTGCGGAAATAAGGAAGAGTGGATACGGTCCTGGATACAGGTTTTGTTCCCGGACAAAGGACTATCTGCGTTCCATATCATTTTATGATTTTAAAATTTTCTCACGATTTTTAAAAATATATTCATGTGCTCAACTGTAAAATTACTGTATACAGTTAAAATACTTGAAGCAAGAAAGGCCAATAAGGACTTTTGTGATCCAAAGAAGATAATGGACTGATTGGAGGCTTCCACAATGTATCTGTTTGAAAATAAAAAATTTCAGTTAAGGCAAAATGGATACAAAAACTTGTTTTTCTGAAATATTGCATCTGACAGTTTAGATGCATGTTTTTTTTTTCCCAGCCAAACAATCAGAATGACATCTCTCCCTACTGGAATTTCTATCAATTGTTTTCTATCATATTTTGTTTCTAATGAATCGTTGCTTATGCTTCATTGCTTTTGGTGTCATAAAGCATCATAGAATTTTTTTGCATTATTCATATGTGTTGCTTCGTGTTGATAATCCACTATGTTTCATTCCTTTTTCACACCAAATTATGCTTTCTCATATCATTCCTATGAAACTTTTTTTAAGTCTGATGTTCATAAATGATAGGCTTAATATCTCGGTAATCTTGGATTTCCTAATTTTAGGCTGACTTGAAGCGAGCTGACTCTGTTGCTAGACGAAGAGCCATGGAAGATGCATTTATGGCTTTGAAGGTAGGCCTTTTTTCTATTAATTTTTTTTATAAGTTATGCTGGCGATGGATATCCCTCATGTCTCTTTTAATACTTATAATCAATAAATGTTGGTTTTTTAGCGTTTCTATTTTTTTTCTGATCTCCTGCTTTTGAGTCTACTGCTGTTGGATCTCTACAATCAGTTTGATTTTCTTACATAGAAGCTGCAAAATGAAAATAAAAACGTTTGAGTTTGTCTGGAGTGTTGGCATCATGCACGGGAAACAAAATTGTTCGAGAAAATCAGTAATGCCAAAGAAACTTCTTCGAAAATCTATTCATGTCTTAAAATATAAAGTTCAAAATTGACATAAATATTAGCTATGCTAAATCTTCAAGGTATACGTCTAAAAAAATATTATGACTTTCTTGGCCATCAAAACCTTAGAATTTCTAAGCAACGTTACAACTGTAGAATAAAAGAAAATTTGGTTTCTGCCTAATTTGAAATGTCAAAAATGACCAAAAAAATAAAAAAGAAATTTTTGGACTGTATGACAGTTTTCTCTCATATGCATTGTTCAAGTACGTAATTCTTACATTACATAAATGTAGGCAGGCACATAAAATACATATATTAAGATATGTTTATGGAGTGGCGGTGGTGAGTTAGGTTGTTTGCTTGAGAAGTATTTCCCTACCTTGCCAAGATAAGGTGCATGGTTATTAGACAGAAGTTCAGTTACTTTCATGGTAAAGTGGCAGGGGTGGGACAGGGATAGAGAGTGGGGTTGGTGCATTAATTTTTCGTTTTTTTTTTTTTTTTGGATATCAAAGGGCAGTGGCTTGGGTTGATTGGGAAGTTGTGATTTGTATGAAATGAGTGTGGGCGGGAGATGCTTATAAAGAAGGATTTAAGTTTTCTTGTTTAATTTTGTAATGATGCTAAACATAGGCGTTCAAACAATATCAACTTCACTGCAGGCTGCTAAATTTATGTAGTGTGCATATTTGCTCAGTTGAGGAGGTAGGAAGTATTATTTTGCCCAAGTAGCTTTTTAGTCATGATGCATATTCATGAATTCATGAATAAACATCGAGCTATACATGTCACGTCCCAGGGCCCCGCTATCATTCGACGTGGGACATAACAGAGCTGGGTGTGATTCAGTTGATTAAATTTACCTCCAACACTCATTAAGATATTCTAATCATTAGGATAGCATGTGAGATAAATTCAATCATCTAAATTCACTTGGAACAATATATAACACATTATTCCAATCAAATAAAAATATTCAGATTAAGCAGAAACAAATCAATCGTATCATTTAAATATATCTATAGAGTGGTTAAACACACCAGAACTCTTGTTAAAATATAATTTTTTTAATATGCTTTATCTTACAATTTCTCTATCTTACAATAGCCGCACAACAAAATATGATAATACAATTTTAGTTATTCCACTCAGCCTCAATATTTTTTTCTTTCTCGTAAAAATAGTTATAATAAATTAGTGAGTTACGAGACTTAACAAGATAAGCAAGTTTAACAGAAAATTTAAATAATCTGAGAATTTAAAATAAATAACATGTACTAATCTCATTTCTTATCGTTCTAAAAGTAAGTCATATGAACACAATTGATTAAATAATACATAAAATAATTTCCCAAGAAAAAACTAAAATGAAAATTAACATTTATAATGTTACAAATATTGTTTTGACATATATACGATTGATATCAAATTAGTTAAAATTTTCATATATTTGTTTTATTTTTCTTATTTCAATCGTTACTTTGCATGGAAGAGAACAATTTCCTTAAGTTTTAGAATATATAATGTATGTTGATTTATTTTAATGACCATTATGTAAGAGCTCTCCTTTGTTGCCATACCTGCATGTGTTAAACTTAATAGCTTTAGGACCCTTTTTTACCATATAAGCTCATCTTTGTTACCCTACATGTATAGGTCTCATAGTTATATAAGGTTCATCTTTGTTGCCAGACCTATACAAGTTATCATTATTTATTTATAGGTTTACCTTTGTCGCCCAAATTGTACATATATTATGAATATCTCGTTCTTAAGTTTAATATATTTTCGTCATTAAATATTTAAATAAACATATTATTTGTTTTAAAATATGTTGATTAACAGTGCATACAAATGTGTAGTTTACATATATTAGATGCATTCATTAAAAATGGTCACCAAATAATAAAACATTTTTATAATTAGAATGCATTTGATTGCAAGTTGGAATGAACAAAATTTCCGTGCTGTCATTTTACTCATGAATAAGGTTGTGAACATGTTTTTCATAAACATGAATTTCTGTTCTTCCATACATAAAAATCTAATTAACTATATGTGCACATAGAACATATTCGAGAAATTTGCTCTCTATATTATAATTTGTATATCTTACTTGATAATTTAACCCTTTGAGATGAATGCCCCAAAATTTTTTTCTTTTGTAAATAATCTCAATATTATTTTTATTCATACAAACTTATAAATTTATCACTTTGATTAAAATCGATTTTTTAGGACAAATATAAAAAATCTCAAATTCAAATTAAAAATCAAACTTTTTATCTTATCCAATGTTGTTAAAAATTTGTTTGATTATTGACTAAAAGAATGAGAGGTTGAAGTTTCAATAGTTCAATCGGGATCAAACTGTGGGTTGAACAAATTGATATAAAAAATGTTAAAATTGTAATAACCATTAAAAAAAAGTAAATAATACTACTTTACCTATGCCAATGCCATTTAGAGTAGAAGTGCCTCTTGTGGGAAATCAAATGAGGATAAATCTTTGTTTCAGTTCAAACCGAACAAGAGAGGTTTGAAAAGAGTGAAACTCAAAGAAAAGAAGAAGAAGAAACAACGAAAGTTTTGAAACAAGGAGACTATATGAAGACGGAGGAAAAAGGTTTAATGTAAATAAAATTAACGCTTTAAATTTATTAATTTAAATTTGATATTTATCATAATATTAATGTTAAATCATATTAATTATTGGTTGGAATCAAGATTTAAGATTAATTGATTCCAAGATATAAAAATTAGAATTTGATTTCAAGTAAGGCTAAGGTGAGTAATTATGCTTTTAATATATATATAAACACACACATATGTGACATTGTTGTTGATACGCCGTTCTCCTTAACATTGCAAGTTCTACTCATCCATCTCATGCAGCTCACCTGGCACCGCCCCGCCTTACTGTCGCTTCTCTGATATCATCCGTGATGAGTTACAACGCCTGTTCGGGAAGAGTTCCCTCTGGATAAAGGGGACCACTTTCCTGCTCGCTGCAACTTCCAAAAATCCTCTCCTTTGGTTGACGCGATTCTCAAACACCATATCCCAGTGAGCTTCAAACTCCCGAATTTTGATGCATACGAAGGTGTAACTGACCCATACAAATACGTCGACGACTATCGAACTATCATGCACATTCATTGCGTCTTTGATGTTCTTCTCTATCAAGTGTCCCTGCAACTCTCATGGGTCAAGCTCGAGCATGATTTTATTCCTTCCCAAGGGGGGGCATCATCAACATCTTCAATGAGCTTGTCAAACTATTTGTAGAGCTCTTCATAGAAAATAGATGGATCATCAAAGATTCATCCCACTCATCAAGAGTTTGCTAAAATGAGGGGGAATTTCTCAAGGAATACTTCCGCAGGTTCTCCAATGAAGCCCAACAGATTTCGAGAGTGGATCTAGAGTTACTGAGAGGAGTCTTTCTTTGAAGGTTTCGCTCAGAACCTTTTTACTCATCACTCATGCAGGAGACGGTTTGCTTTTAAGCGAATTTTGTCTATCGTGTCGAAGCTCAAATCTCTGCAGATGAGACTATCAATGCACACGAGTGTAATTCAAGCGATTGAGGGTCAGTCACAAGAATAATGCTGGAGATACCAATCAAATTTTACAACGAGAGATGTTCGAACCGCAGGAGAATCGCTAGCCTTGATCAGAAAAAGAATACACACCACTCAACACGTCACTTGTCAACATCCTAATGACCATCAATGATGAAAAGGTTGTCAAGTGGCCCATACCGTTAAAAAATACAGATGGTAGAGAACAATATCAATATTGTCATTTCCACCAAGAAAATGACATTTAACAGAAAAATATTTTCAATTAAAGGAAGAAATTAAACTTTTGATATGCCAAGATCACTTGAATCGCTACTTACAAAAACGAAGCGATGAGAATGTGAAGAATTCGTCGGGGTTATCGAATGAGAAGTACAATTCCAAATTATCTTATTTGAGTAAAAAGCTAGTATATAAACTCTTAATTTTATTCTAGCAAGATTTTTCATGTTACTTTAAACAATTGTTATTCAGTGAAACTTTCATATTCTCTTACGAAAGTTATTTTGTGTGGAAAGTCCCCTTGAGGGCATGCGACAGACGAGGTCTCCATCCTTACCCCTGTCAAGACTTGATGGGAAGATACGTCACCTTTGGAAGTCGAGCCCAAGAGGCAAGACTCGATGGGAAGATACCATGCCACTAGAGGTTAAGTCTAAGAGACAAGACCCGATGGGATGGTATGGTACTTCTCTCAAGAGGAAAGACTCGATGGGAAGATATCATGCCGCTAGAGGTCAAGCCCAAGATGTAAGCTTCGATGAGAATGTACGGTACCCTTGGAAGTCGAGCCTAAGAGGCAAGACTTAATGGAAAGATACCATGCCTCTACAGGTTAAGCCCAAGATGCAAGACTCATGTGAAAATACGGTACCCTAGCAGTCGAGCTTAAGAGGCAAGTGTCGATGGGAAGATACGGTACCCCTAGAAGTCGAGCCTAAAAGGCAAGACTTGGTGGGAAGCTACCATGCCCCTAAAGGTTAAGGTCAAGTGACAAGACTCGAGCAGTAGATATCGTACCCCTAGAAGTCGAGCCTAAGAGGGAAGATTCGATGGTAAGATAATATGCCCTTAGAGGTCAAGCTCAAGAGGCAAGCTCGATGGGAAGATACGATACCCCTAGAAGTCGAGCCCAAGAGGCAATACTAAATGGGAAGATGTCATGCCCCTGGAGGTCAAGCATAAGAGACAAAACTCGATGGGAAGATACGATAATCTTAGAAGTCGAGTCTAAGAGGCAAGGCTCGATGATAAGTTACTATGCCCCTGGAGGTTAAGCTCTATAGACATGACTCGATGGGAAGATACGGTACCAGACAAGACTCGATCGGAAGATGTCATACTCCTGGAAGTTGAGCCTGAGAGGTAAGACTTGATGGGAAGATACAGTATCCCTGAAAGTTGAGCCCAAGAAATAAGACTCGATGTGAAGATGTCATGCCCCTGGAGGTCAAGCCCAAGATGCAAGTCTTGATAGGAAGATACAACACCCTTGGAAGTCGAGCCCAAGAGATAAGACTCGATGGAAAGATACCATGACCCTAGAGGTAAGCCCAAGAGGAAAGAGTTATTGGGAAGTTATCATGCCCCTAGAGGTCAAGCCTAAGAGGTATGACTCGATAGGAAGATATAGAACCCCTCAAAGTCGAGCCTAAGAGACAAAACTTGATGAGAAGCTTTCATGGCCGTGGAGGTTAAGCCTAATAAACAATACTTGACTGTAAGATACGGTACCCCTAGAAGTCGAGCCAAAGAGGCATGACTCGATGGGAAGCTAGTGTACCCTTAGAAGTCGAGCCTAAGAGGCAAGACTCGATGGGAAGCTACTGTACCCCTGGAAGTCGAGCCTAAGAGGCAAGTCTTAATCGTAAGCTAGTAGCGAATAGATCCTCACTAGAAAGTCTCTAAGAGAGTAAGTGTTTGACATGGTCTTCAATCAAAGACCTCAGAAGGCTACTAGCCTCAAATGACACAGGTACATCAAAGAATTCAGAAGGCCACAAGCCTCCTAAGGCACATGTACATAAAAAAAATTAGAAGGCTGTAACCCTCAGAAAACACAGGTACATCAAGGACCGCAGAAGGTTACGAGCCTCAAAAGTCACCGATGCATTTCTAGCTTCTAGAGGGCATAAGCCTAAGAAGACGCAAGCCTCAAAAGATACACGCCTAAGATGATACAATCTCAGAAGGCACGAGTCTAAAAAGGTACGTGATTTTTTTTATAAAATGCACATGCTAACTTTAATTGCAGAAATCTACACTATTAAGAAGCCACAAGATCCCAAAAATGGGTAAATCACGGTTCAGAAGCAACAACAAAATTTTTATTACTTCAAGCAGAACATACAGACAGACACATCATCATGTGCGAGGGTTATAATAAGTTAGCTTATCTTCGAGTGAAGTCAGCATCGCCTCCCCAAAATTTTGTACTGATCTCCAACGGAATGAAATTCTCCAAATATCGTCATTGCAGCAACAAAAAATCTCCCCTCGTGGTGCGGCGGGCAAACTCCGGTTTTTCTTCGTCTCATTTGGAATGCGCGACAACAACTCAAAAATCTCCCCAAAAAGTGCTGTGAAAACTACAACATTTCTTCATTACCTCTAGAATGTGCAAAAACAACACTAGAATCTCCCTCAGAATGCTTGACAACATCATGAAAGATCCTGTTGATCATTTGCTACGTAGGACGGTGACAAATTTCTTCTGTATTGCAACTCGAAAGAAGATTTCATTGGTCGTCTGCTAAGTAGGCCAGGGGCGACTTTCTTCTGCACTGCAACATGAAAGAAAATCCTGTTGGTCGCCTGCTGCACAAGACGGGAACGATTTCCTTTGCATTTTAACTCTAAAGAGGATCCAATTGGTTGTCTGCTACGCAGGTCAGAGATGGCTTTCTTCTTATAGGAAATCTCAGATCACTTGCTGGTAGGGATGGGGACTCCACCTCCATCCTTATATCCTTTGGCTTTTTATAGGTTCCAAAATCATTAATATTTATGGCTAAAAGTTATTGCATTTCATTAAAATAATAATTTAAAATTGAAATTTGCATTAATTCTCGTCCTTCTACCTTCCAGCTTTTGAGATTCCGTCATATGACCTACTTTCCTCAATCCAAATTAAAAATAAAAAATAAAATTTTTTAGATATTAAAGGAGAAAAAATCCTTTATATCCTCTTATTTAATTAATACAAATTAAATACACTTAAATTACTTTTCAAACCAACTTTATATATCTATGTGTGTGCGTGTGTATAACTAGTTAATTAAAATAAAATCACCTGCTATTCTTATTTCTCACGCGGGAATTATTGTCGTCATTCCCAAATTTGCTCGCTTCTCGTTGTTACCTATTCACATCTCCACATTAATACTGATGCATTTACATGTATACAACATTAATCTTAATGTTTAACGAATTTGTGACTTTTGCATGCATACCGCATTAATCAAGATGGCCTATGCAAGTCCCTCCCATTAATCCTTAAAAGCATGCCATCAACACTTTTGTGTGTGTGTACATACATGCATATGTATACATATCTATATATATATATATATATATATATATATATACAGAAGACATGTTATGATACAGCTGAGCATCAAAGAAGATTACACAAGGATTTTCTCAAAGAAATTCATCACAATCGAGGGCAATCATATGAAATTGCTCAAATGGACCCCTGATTTCGATCCCAGTCAAGAACCCCCAATTGCGTCTATCTGGTTCTCATTACTTTAACTCAAACTTCAATTCTTTGACCCACCTATCTTATATGCAATTGAGAATATTCTTGAAAAAGCTTTGCAGAGGACACCTATGAAGCTTCACATTTCCTCCTATAACCTTTCCAAACCATCAGTTACAAGGATTTTAATTGAAAGAGATATTACACTACCAAATGTCGAGGAGGTTTGGTGAGGTACTGAACATAATGGGTATTGACAACCCATTATCACTAAACAAAGGCGTTGCTATTGTAACCATTGAAAAATGTTTGGGCATTTTGATGAGAAATGCAATAGGTTACATCCTTAGCTTAAACCAGATGGAGCCACTAAAGATCTTGATTTAAGATCTGTTGTTTAGGGCACTAAACCCTCAACTTCTGTTGATATTTCTTTGCAACAGAATACTGCATCAATTTAGAAGGGATAATATTTAGACCGAAAGTCAGGATAGCCCCACTGCTCCTATTCAGAAATCATCAGGTGCAGATGTGACATTTCACACTTTACATACACTAGAACCTGTCGTTGTGACAATGATTGCCTTTCCTTCTACTACGGTTTTAATATCTAATCAGACCGAGGATTACATGAGTCAGTCTTCAGATGAAAAATGACAGATTTACACTTCTCGGCGGAAGAAGGCTGGGGTACACTTTGGGGTACTCTTCAACTTGAAAACTTAATGAATGACACTTTGGTTACTCCTAACAATGATACGACACTTCAAAATTTTTTATCTGACTCCGCTCCTAAAACTAGAGGAAGAGATAATACTAAACTGACTCATCCCTAACTACTTGTTTTATGCATGTTTTAAATTTTTTTTTAGTCTATCTGTATCTTTTTGTTGGTGCAGTACTGTACTTGGTATCGTATGGGTAGGGTGCCTCTATTGGATCCTCTCATACAATCTATTTCAATAAAATCAGCCTGAGCTTTTTATATATATATATATATATATATAATTAGTAATTGAACTAAAATCAAAATATATATATATATATATATATATATATATTACTTTAGATCTTAATATTTTTGGACGACGACGTTGATCTCGCCCAAAAAGAGGGAGCAACTGATACACCATCAACAAATCTTTATCATTTGACACAAATCTCGATGTGCGACATGAATCTTGATACAATCTTTTGAGCAAAAAACTTTCAATTTTTGATTAATAGTCATCTAGAGCTCCGATTTCAGCAAACTTACAGTCAAACTGATTAACTCAACATGATTGACTCAATGATACTAAAATGGGTCCATTCCAAGTCAAATTAAACTCAGATCAAGCCATTAAACCACTTTTGGAAGCTTTCTTGACACATTGGGAATGTTAAATAAGTGTCAAATCTGGCGAGCTTATAGTCGAATCAAGCGTCTCGGCAAGACAAATCTAACGAGCTCAAGATCGCTCGATTCTGACTTTTTTAATGCACTTAAATGTTTATTAAACGCTGTCTGATCAAAGGAAGTTCCCCGGATCATCCGATTAAAGTGGTTCATATTCATGCATTAATTGCACCCGAAAGTCTATAAATAGAGCCCTATCTCTCTCACGAGAGGGAGGTGAGCTTGAGACTTGAGGAAGAGCGAAGCTTTAAAAAGGGCTGAAGTCCAGCACAACTCCTTCCGTCGTTGACTACTGCCAACCGTCGTCGACTATCGCTGATCGTCGTTAACCACCACCAACCACCATCGAGCACCACCTGCTTGCCTCCACCGATCGCAATTGATCACCGTATGCTCTTTGCGACAAGTTTATCCATGCATCGACATTGTAATTTGGAGAATTTTGTAACACTTTTCCGCTTGTGGGACAAGAGGTTTCTTTAATCATCAACTTATAGTGGATTTTTACAACTGGGCTAGGCTTTATGATTTTTTCCTTTTCTAATAGTCGTCTTCCCTCTTTTGAGTGTGTGCTCAATCTTCATACCACGCTAAGACGATAATATATCACTCTATTGCCTCAAATTTTTTAGCACACATCAATTGTATATATATTTCTTAATTACATCTCCACCATCGCAATTAATACCAATACCAACCGGCACTTGCCTTTCTAAGTGAAATTCGGGATTCCACTAGCTATGTGCATCAACAGTGTTAATGAAATAAATCTTTGGGAAAATTTAATCAAAATGGAAACTAATTTCTGAACTTCTTCATCTTTGAGAATTCACTTATACTTTTATTTATCAACATGATCATTTCCAATAGCAGAATTGCAATTTAATTATTTTCTACGATTTTTGAAATAGTTAAAATCTTGTGTATAATTTATTTGGGTGACTTTGCACTTTGATCTTGTCAAAATTTGGTTATTACAGTTCATTAGATTAGTTAATAAGAAAAATTTCCTTTCTTTGTTCTCTTTTGTCATGTGTCAATCGAAAAGAGTTATTGATGTGCTCTTTTGTTTTATTGCAGTTTGTCAGGAACATCCATGACATGATGGCAAACAAACTGTACCAGCAGTGAGCTAATTTTACTGAAATAAAGATCTGCATCTTAAATATAATTACTTACATCAAAAGTTTGCATTGTTGAAGGACAAACTGATTTTAACTACTGAAACCAAATTCTTATATAGGCCGCAGAAGGAAGGTTCCTTCTCCATTAATGACTTGATGGGGTTTATTACTCTTGAAAAGAATGGCAAAACTCTTGATCTCTTTGGTGGAGAAATCTCTACTGATCGAATAACTGCAATTCAGGACGCATACTGGAGCATGGCATCTGCTTTGTCTGAGGCTGATGGTATTGATTATACTGATCCAGAGGAGGTGCGAAGCCGGCAAGCTGTTTCTTTTTTTTTCATTATTATTGATTGATCACTTTATTGGGCTTTATTATAGCTCTAATTTTTTCGAGCTTCTTTATGTTTGATTTTTACAATGCGAGAAGCTTGAGTTGGTAATTGCGACTTTGATTGATCTTGATGCAATGGATAGCAAAAGTAGTGTCTCATTGTTGGCTGAGTGCTCCAGCTCCCCAGACGTTAGTACAAGGTATATATTTATGAAGGAATTTTACATTCACGCTACACTATTCTTATGTATTTGCATAACTGTCACTTAAACTATTATATTTCCATTTATAACATTTTGGTGTAATAAGCCTATGCGTGAAAAGGTATAATTCATTTTAAAAAGTTAAACAAAATTGGTTTGTTGATGTGATTTAAAGATTTGAGTGCATGCCTGTAAACATGAAAGTTTTGGTGTTGGATATGTAAATACATAAGAATGGTGTGGTTTGTAGATAAATGCTCCACAGATTTTGTTTCCCCGTTTCGCTGTCATCTTTTTTTTAGGGTTGTTTAGATCGAAAATTTGATTGTAATAGGGGCTATTACTTCGATGGATAATGTGACACCGTATTGCTACAATCCTTTCTTAAAATATTCCTTGAGATAATTGCTCATTATTTCCAGTAGAGGCCAAGGCTTTTTGAAATGAGTCAAATAGGATAGTCAAGCCCATCTTTCTTTTTGCATAGGGATTGAGTACTGATAAATAGAAATGCACTGATTAGGTCATCTAGATAAACATATAATTTGAGATGATGATAATTAGAGCCTTAATATATAATTTGATTTAAGGATTAATTCTATATGTAAATATGCCTCTATTAATTCATTAATTGTTATTCCCTTCCCAATTACCTTATTGTTGTCTTTATATAAGCCTTCAATAATTCTTGCCCATTTAAATGAATATATTATGTATATAGGAATTTAAAAGTTTATAAATGATGATTTAAATCTCATTCGAATTATGTTTGAATCTCTTTCATTTTTAAAAAGTAAGATTCTCTTTTTCTCTCTTTAATATTTAGGAGTGTTCATGTTGGAATAGAAGAGCACTGCTTATAGATTTATATAACAAAAAAAATTTCATTCGTTTTATTGAGTTGGCATCACCAAATTTAGTCTCTACAATATTATCATAAATATGGTACTGTTTGATGAAAAAACTTGAGTTTTGAGTTGTAATAATTTGTCTATTAATTGTTATTATACAATTTCTTATTTTATAGTCTGATTGGTTATTCGAAACATGTTTGCATACAAGATTATAAATTTAATACAATAGAGTGCAGTCACAAAAGCTGAAACATAAATAAACTATAACTTGGATATAGTGGAATGCAATCATAATATCTATATTAGAGTGTAGATTATAACTCTGACATGATAGAGTAGAGCCATAATATTTATAATGCAAAATACTGTAATTTCTATATATTAGACTATAACTAAGTAAATATAACTTTGATGCAACACAGTACAATCATAGCAAAATTTAATTTCTCTTTCTATGTCTCAAGCTACCATTCAAATACTTGGTGCTGATGAAACTAGCTCTTTCTATTCAACTTTATTTACTTAAGCATGTACTTAAAATACTCATCTAATTACTATAAAATTAGAAATTCAAATTTTTAAAAAATTTTCTATGTTCACATATTTTAAAGAGTTTTAGAATCCTAAATTTAAACGCACTTTATTAAAGCTAGAGTTCCCTCAACCCTTTCAAGGAGATCAAGAGCATAAAACTACCTAACTTTATTTATTGTATCCTCGCCTCTAATATGTAACCCGAGCAAGATAATGTATCTTTATAAGTATGATTAGAGTTGATATTTGTGTACATACTAAACCATCTCAAGTGAACCAATTATATAAAAGTTAATGAGTGCAAAACAAGTTCAACTATATTTTTGTCATATTTAAATCTTATTCAAACTAGTTTGAAGATAATCTTGTTTTTGGATAAAATTCAAGCAAGATTTTAATATCGTTAAAAACTGGTATGTGTTTAAATATGTTTTGAACTTATTTTTGATACCGTATGAAAAATATCGAAGGATATAGCACTGTTAAAAATAAACTAGAAGAAATAATCTCTATTGAATAAACCAAATGACAAAGTGTTCCAAGCTAGGTTTTAAGCATATTAATATACTAAGCATCAATTAAACTCTAATGCTGATTAAAAAATAAAGGAAAATGGGACCCACAAGGGCTGCTGACCTCTATGGACGGGATAGATCTCGAATAGAACTATCCCAAGCCGGAAATTTCTTGCTATACCTTACTGGGGTTGGCATTTCCCATCTCAGTATCCAACCAATGAAGTGATAAGGAGTCATAGGGATGCTTTTGTGTCAGCTAGTCTTTGACCCCTCTCATTGCTTGCAGAAATGTGGTGCCTGGAACTCTGGCTCCCATCTCTATTTAAGTACTCATGAGTGTTGATTCTTTCAATACTAAAGTATGTGTTTCATTATTTGATGAATTTTAATGTTCTTATAACCATCATGAATCATGTCCTTATGATACTAGTCGACTCAACAAAATGTGACATGCATCTATAGGTAGGCCATCACACCACACTTACTTCTGTAGCTTATCTTTAATGAAAAACTCTACTTATAACCTTATGACACATGAACTCCTTTCTTGGACCGAAAGCGGGACATAGCGAGGAACTTGGATTGGTTTTGTAGCGTAGGAATAGGGTTGGTTGGCCCTCCTTTGAGCATAGGGCTTGCCGCCCAATAGGAGTGGGGCCCCACTTAACTATCCCCTTAATTATCCCAGTATTATATATATATATATGTGTGTGTGTGTGTGTGTGTGTTATTTGTTGTGTTTAGGTCAATTTTGAATTTATTTTTCTGTCAGGATAGCCATCAGCGTCCAAGTTTTTCATTGCAAAGCTGTACCCAGTGACGAGTGGTGCTCTGAATTTCTCTCGTCTGACGTGGTGGTTATTCTCGACCCTTCCATATTGCACAATCCTCCCTTTTTCTCCTCTCATTGTCGCCAACCTCTGATCCCCCTACTGCTATCTGCCACACGTCAGTCGCTTCCTCTTCCTTCTTCCTCTTTCCTCCTCCTCCTTCCTCTCTTGCTGCCAACCACCTGCCCTTGTTTGCTTTGGCCTGTCATCATTCCATACACATATATCCCCAAGCGGCAGCTATCCTACCGCCACCTTACCACCGCCATTATCCCAAGTGACATTTGTGAGATGTTATCTTTGTTATTTCAATTTATATTCGCGTTTCTTGTAATTTCTATTTGATTTATAACAATAAAGTGTATTTTTCGTTGTTGTTTGGGTTAACTTCAGTATCATTTGTTATTAGAGCCAGCCTAACCTTAGTCATATCATAAAATTTCTAGCATCCATCCAAACCCAACCCTACTTCCACCTAATAAGTATTTTGTCTCATCCTACATCCCTCTACATACCTCATTCCACGTAGCTACTCCCAAACTCTTATCATGACACCATAGAGGTAATTGCTAGAACCGGATCAGGAGTTTACCATGGAAGAGTTATAGCGACAGCTTCACGGAGTGCTACAACGACTCGATGATATTGACAAAATCACCCATGACGAGCATTTTAGCGAGATCCTAACAGGAAAGATGGAGGAATATTTGAATCCCTTCCATAGGAATTATTCCATTAGAGAAGAACACAGGACACGATGCTTTGGGATACAGTATCAGAGGAAGCTAAGAGATGTAGTGCTTGCTAGAGAATAAAACAATGAAATGTTTGTTAGATGATAAATACATGAAAGGCCTGTTTGAGGATATAGTGATGAAGTGTCTATTGGAGGATACAGAGATGAAGTGTTTATTAAAGGATATAAAAGCTCGGGATTGAAAGCAGATATATCAAATTTCGAGTGGAGAATGCATCCAGATGATTTCATAGAGTGGCTGCAGATCATCGAGATGGTCTTTGAATATAACAAGTTACTAGATGATCAAAAAGTAAAACTAGATACTATCAAGCTGAAGAAGAGTGTCTCATTGTTGTGAGAGAACTTGAACAGGAAGAGAAATATATAAGAATGAAGCAAGATTTCTACCTAGGAGAAGATGAAGAGAGAGTTGCGGCGATAGTCCTACCCTCTTACTACAGTCATGATCTTTTCTCGAGACTCCACTACCTACAACAGAGAGATTTATGAGTGAAGAACACAACAGAGTTTATGTAGCTTAAGCTAAAATGTGATCTGATGGAGTCAAAGGAGCACAACTAGGTACTCAAGAGAGAAGCTTGAATCTCGCCATCGGTAATAGGATCTAGCTACAACTTTACTTGTCTCTGGGTGACGTTTAGACCTTAGCATTGAAGGTGGAGAGATAGCAAAAGTAGAGCAGACACCCATTACCATTCAGATAGCCACCCGCAGTTAGAGTCATTAGTAGGAATATACCTCATGAAGTTGAGAAGACTAGTCAGAAGAAGGATAGAGTCATTCAAACTGTAAAGAAGCCTGACAAGAGTAGCACGTCCGCTATAGTCCCAACCAGGAAAAAAATTATATGTCATGGATTTGGACATATCGCCTCCCGCTGCCTGACAAGCCAAGTTGTGCTCTTCACCAAACACGGTGTTGTGGAGGAAGGAGCGACAGAATAAGCGAAAGAACTTGGGCGAGGAGTACCAGCATCCATTGAATGAGGGCGAGATGCTGGTGGTTCGACTAGTCCTTCAGACTAAGGCTACAAGGGAACACCAATGGTTTCGCCATAATATATTCTAAACTTGTTGCACCGTGAAAGAAAATATATGCAGTCTCATAAACAAGTTAAAGACTTTGATACCAAATGACACTGATCTGAAATACCTAGATAGTGTCTAAGGATCAAGGGTATGGCTAGAATAGTTGCAGGATGAGAGTACATGAAAAATAGGCTGAAATAAAGGTGTCTGGGAATGATTCTGAAGGCTATAATAGTTATTTTTGGTGAAAACACCAAAGGGGAAGAATATCGATAAGTATTCAAGGGTATTCAAAATTTGGGAAGATCCACTATTTAGACCAACTAAAAGAGAAGAGGATATAAGACTCCAGATGGAGAGAAAATGGATAAATAAATCTTCAATAACATTAAACAAGCCAAAAGTCCAAAACTAGGTTCTAGGCAACATATTTACTTGTCCCAAACAAAATAAACTTAATAACTAATTCGAAGTAAAATATATAAGGGTCCAAGTGGGACTGACCAGCCCTTGGAGGCTGGGATGTTGAACCGACCAAGGGAGTAACAAAACCATACTCGAATCTATTTTTGAATCTGTTGTAGACGCCCGCATCACCATGCTCTTGTAAGAATTGCAACTTAAATTTGAATTTGAAATTTTTATTGGGATTAATTCTAAATCTAATCCTCTAATAGAAACTTGTCTTTAAGGTGACATTAATTCTAAAGCTAAACCTCCAATAGAAATTAATCTTTAATGGGATATCTATCCAAAATTTGTACCTAGAATAAAACTTGTATTTGCAGCTGGAATTGAACTTATAGTCATATCTGAACATTTATAAGAATCTATATCTCATCTTGATTGTGATTTCAAGCGTTTTCGTGGAATTGAATCTCTCCTTAATGTGAATATTAGCTCAATGAAAACTCCTGAATATGAAATTGAACATTGAAAGACATTGAATGTGTAGTTGAATAAATCATTGTTGTAATTGATGAGTCTAGTGAACATTGATAATGCACTTTTGTTATTTGAAGTAAACAATTTAGGCCTGCAAGATGACAAATATATTAAAAATGCTAATTTATCACATGATATTGTTTCTAGCAAACTTATCTTTGCCGATCTAAATTAATATCGATTTTATTTTAGTTTTAGGTTTCTAGACTTCATAACTACATCATTAGTGAAAATCTAAAATTGCATGGTTCTTATGTTTGTATATGGTAAGTGCCTTAAAGAAACTTGATCTGTAGTTCTTTTTACCTTGCTATGGTAAGTATATTTATGATAATCAATGAAGTAACTTGTTGAACCACAACAAATGATAATTAATAAAATTTTAGTTCAATGGAGCCAAATATTTTTAAGCCATACAGGATGATGTAAATCTGTCTTCCATTATATTGCTCATGTTACAGCTTTGGACCTCTTGCTTCCACTGCCTACAGCTGTTTCCCCTGTTGTTACTGCTTCACATTTCTTCCCTATTCACCATACTTTAATTACTACTAATTGCTATAGTCTCGCTACCCACTTCATGCTATTTGCTTCCATCATTACATGGGACCTACCATTCGTGTTTCTGATTAGTCCGTCTGAGGTTATTTCCTTTCTATTTTGATAGTATCTTAAAGGAAAATGTAATTTTGATTTACAATTCAATCATTAAACTTCTTATGGAAAGGTGCCTACTGCTAAATTTTTTAAAGGATAAATTGGAAAATGTATTTGAATAGATCTGAGTGGATCTTGAGATGTTTTTTATTTTAGGTCTTCTGTATATTATGAAGAGCACCCCGGAAAGATAAAATTAATTGAACATAGAGCATTGCAATAATGTTTTCGTTTTTCTCTTTTCTTTTATTTGCATCTGTTGGATGTGTATTATTTTGAGTAGTTCTCATGCGTGGATGATTACTTCTTGGTGAGTCTTTTTGTAGTGCAATGAGGTTTGGTTTTAGCAGCAGGTGATTTCTATCGATATTCTTGTTTTAATTTAGTCAGTCTCTATTTTGTGCGCTTGATTACAATTTTGTTAAGTGAAATATTTATCAAATTTATTTTTGAAGTGTGAAACTGAATCATTTATTTTCGATTATTATTTTTAAGTGAAATTTAATTTTTTTTTCATATTATATTATCAGTAGGTAGATAATTTTCTCTGCTTAATAATGAAAGCTCTTATTTTTGCTAAAATTTAAAAATTGGCAGCTTGCGTACTATATATACATATACACACACACACACACACTATCTGTATGGTTCATGTCAAGTTGCATTAATAATTGTAAATGTATGGGATGTTATTTTCAACTGCAATAAGTTGATGATTGAGAGAGCTGTAATTGGCTTATCTTGTAAATTTTGTTTAGCTTTAGGAAATGCTAGCAATTTGTTTTTAAGGCAGTATCATAGAGATATGGTTTCTGTCAAGAAATGCAAAATTTATGCACATACACTTTTATTTGTGTTGTTTTGTATTGTGCTTTTGCTTTTTTAATTTGTGCGCTTAGTTTTAAACTCTCAATTATCTCAGATTATTCCTCTATATGCGTGAGATTTTAACTTCAATCTTTTCTAAGAATTTCTTCTGTTTACAGGAAAGCTCTTGCTAATGCGTTGGCCTCAGCTCCCTCGATGTGGATATTGGGCAACGCTGGCATGGGTGCATTGCAAGTAATTACTTGGAACTCTTAAAATCATTAACGGCTAGTTTTTATTTTCTTTCAGTAGCTTGGAAGTAAATGGAGCTGAGTTTAGTTAGTTTCATATTTGTGCATCATGGATTATACTATTTAATTGCTATTATGGATAAAATAATATTTAATTTTATGTCATATTTTATTTTTTTTTTATTTTGAAATATAAAAATGAAGGCGATTTCAAGGCCTCTATAGGTGGAATTCACTTCTTACTCTAAGTTAAGTTTCAATATTAAAATCTCACTTGTTTTCTCTTTATAAAATAAACAGACATTAATTCTCAGTTCTATAATTTACTCCCAATCATTTTTGGGCAGTTCCATAAAAAGAAAAGTAAAAGAACTCCCTCTCTAGCGAACCATTTACTACCATTTTCTTATAATTTTTCTACTTTGTTTCTTCATCCAGAGGCTGGCTGAAGACCATAACCCTGCTGTGGCTACTGCTGCTTCAAAAGCCATTAATGAGCTGAAGCAGCAATGGGAACTCGAAGAGGGAGATAGTCTGAGATTTATAATGAATCAACATTTTCAAGAGGATAACACAAACGATGTTTCAGAGGAAGACAAGTAATTTATGCACAATTTTTTAAATTTCCATATAATTCATAAATCTTAATTGCAGTGTTAAATGATACACAATCTTAGTTTTAAGGCAGTTGTGAATGCTCCAGCAAATACTACGGCATTTCTTCCTAGCCAATACTCATAACATGCGCATCACTGATAGAATGGCCGCTTAACTGCTCAGGTTAAGCACCAATGTTAAATACTACCTGTAAAGAGCAAGCAATTATTTTGCGCTCTGCCCTCAGAAACTATGGAAATTAAAGCAAAGACTTAACCCATTCTTTTTATTGTCATTGCGATCATCTTGTTAACAGTCTAGATATTGTATCCTTTATATCTACTGTAACATGACATATATATACTTTAGGATCATAGATGCATTTCTCATGTTAGTTTTTCCTAGCTTCTTCACATTTCTGAGCTACTTTTTGTTGTCCAAGTGGAGAAACTTATCTTTGTCCAATGAAAAGAGACAAATACAAAGTGATCTTCCACATCATAAGGTGTTTCTATCTGCTAGAAACTTCAATTCAAACATGAATCTACTAATCCAATGATATATAATCGGTTACGTTTGTGCGTAAAAGTTTATCTTCGTGTAATAAGAGTATGATTGATACGTTGAAAATCATTTTCTTTTATTATTTTTCAATTTTGGTACTCAATTATATATATATATATATATAGAGAGAGAGAGAGAGAGAGAGAGAGAGACGTGTGCCCGCACATTAGAAAATATTCCTTCTGAAGACCGCACTTCCGGGTGACCAACCATCAGCAGCCGCATCGCCATACGCATTAACCGCGGGATATGTGGCTGGCGGTGATTTGCCGTGCAGATGGAATATTTTTTTCACTCACGTCGAATGAGAGCGAGAGATGCATGAAAATGTGTATGCTGTTTTTTTAGAAGTTATTAATAGTTATATTTTTGAAATGAGACTGAAAGATTTGAGTATTATAAATGTTAAAAAGTAAAGTTTAGGAAATAAATAAATAAATAGGAATTGTATGACATGTATGTAGATGCCTCGTGTATATGGCATATATACTCGCATCTCTTCTGTACATTCTCATCACCTTACAAATACATTAAAACACTATCTATCAAGGAAGATGTATTTTTTGTTCTGTAATATTTTGTAAATAAATAAATTATTATTCTCGTAGGGATGATCGAGCAGCTCGTTATTGTGTAGTTATGTGTCGTGAATGAGTTATTTTATGTCTATAATGTAATTAAATATTAATCTTTAATTTTTAATTTCTAATTAAAATAATTTTGTTCACATTACTTGACCTTGGGCAACCTGATTGATAATGTGTGACTATTGAAATTGTGATCTAATATGTTGGTGTGATTACATACTTGTTTTTCATCATAAATATTTAAAGGTTGGCAAATAAAACCATGTTTTAAATTATGTGATTAATAATAAAATGTTTACTCATATTATTAAAAAAAGACTACATTCAAAATTTTAAGATGAGATAAATTGCTTTACTTTACTCTTTTAATATATTAAAATTGCAACAACTAAATCTTCCAAAATGACATTCTAAAATCTATTCTTAAAGACAACTTCCCCCAAAATATTGAATGCACTCCCTTGTCAATTATAATAAAGTAACATGCAAAAAATAAAAATTATTTAAATGAAAAAATAGAATTTTATAAATATATAATCATGCACTCTATATGGTGAAAATAATATTGCTCTCTTGGACAAAGATGCAATCATGTCGACTAGGAAGACTTAAAATATAATTCGTAGATGGATTCTTCTATGGTCTAAAAGGAATGATCAAGAAAATGTATTTTCTAAATCTTTATTTTATCCCCTTTGCTTTTTGGCATATATATCATAAGATTGTTTCTCTTTCAACATCTCTAATGATTGTGGGCTAAAAAAATTATGTATGAGGGTTTATGATTTTAAACATTTCAAGATGCTTTGTTATCCACCAAAATGAAGTTTTGTGATTACAAAAATGCTTTGTTATCCACCAAAATGAAGTTTTGTGATTACAAAAAAAAAAAAAAAACTCTCAAAGATGTGTTTCCTCTACAAAGATAATTATCAATGACCTTTAATAAGCTCAATAAGAAAATAATTTTAGATTTATGCTCTAACTAAAAAAACATAAAATCAAGAAAAAATCTCACCACAATCCCCAAAGCTTACACATTTAGAATTCAAAAGTTTGAAAAAAAAAAGCCATTAAATAACTTTAGATAGCACATCAGCAAGTTTGTTCTTCTCTCCAAGTTGATGCTTAATAATAAAAATAAGATTTTGGAGATACTTTATCTATTTTTATGCAAAAAATTTAATTTTTTTTTTTAATGATGATGAACTTTAGGGCATTGTGATTTAAGTTATGAATAAACTTCTCATGTAATAAGTAGTATATCTAGGATTTGAGAAACTAAAAGATAGCATAATTTTTTTTTCTTATATAGATGAACTTTGTCTGGCATTATTAAGCTTTTTATTAAAGAAGGCCATTAGATTTTTCTTGACTTACTTCTTATGCTTTCTATTAATTTAACAGGAAATTTCAAATATTTTGTAAATTTAGGGAGCCTAAGTACTAGAAAAGTGTCATAATAACTTTAATTTATTCCATGGCTTTATTTATAGCTATAGTCCAAATAAATCTAACTTCTTTAAAATTTCTATGAGTGGAGTTATAATGGTGATAAAATTTCAAATAATTTTCCTGTAGAAGGGTAAAAGTCAATATAAATTTCTTCATATTTGTGAATAAGTTAGAGGTTTGTTAATCTCCTATTGCCTTCAATTAAGATTGATCTACTTTCAACCATATAACATATACAATAAAACTAAAAAAACATTCAGGTTGGTAAAATAAATATTTCCCAAGGTATAATTAAGCCATACTTTTGTTAAGTTCCTTAAGACTAATCTTACATGGTTAAGATTTAACTCTTCATTAAGAGTTTAAATAAGTATGTTACCAAATTATATTACCAAAAAAATTACAATAAAGGGTTCTGAAACATTGTTCACTAGTCTCATAAAAGTGTTGTGTGTGCTAGCATATATAAAATGTATAATTAATCAATTATAATGATCATCTAGGGTTTAAAAATCATTATTTCATTCATCTCTAGGTCTAATTTTGATTTGATGGTATCCACTTTTAAATTTATCTAAGAGAAGGGGTTAAATCCGACAATAAGTAATATCATGTCATCAACTCTATGAATAAAAAAAATTATGTTTAATGATGATCTTATTTCTTACTTTAATATAGGTATACATTCTTCAAATACCATCTTTACTTAGTGTTAAAAGGATAATAACTATATTAGGACTCAGGCTTTCTTGGATGAATCCCTTCTTTAAGAGATTCTCAAGTTAGCTCTTTAGCTTATGAATTTCCTTTATGTCATCCTATAAAGCGAAAATTTTGAAATTTGTAAACCAGAAATCAAGTTTATGGAATATTGAATATTTCAATGATAACACATATGGTAGATACTTATGCATTAAACTATCAATATTGATTAAGGATCCATTTCTTTTTTGATGTCACTCCTATGATTAAATATAAATTTGTTAGCTAAATACAAACCCTTATGAAGACAATTGGCTTTAGCCTTAAGATCTTAAAATGTGTGAAAATTTCAACTACTAACATACCTTTTGTCTTTAGGACATTGATTATTTAAGTAAACTTCTTTTTGTAGTTTAAAGTATAATATTTAAACTTAAGCATCTCTTTCATTTCTATCCAAAATAGAAACATTTTACCTAAATTTTCCTCTTTTTCTAAAATGTTATTCTAATAAAGATGATTATTTAGAAGTTACTCATTCGATATCAATCAAGGAATTCATTTATTTGGGTGAACCACTCTAGAAATATATTAAGATCATAAAACTACCATAAATTGTTTTTTTTTTGTTATTAACTCATTAAAATGGTAACAATTCCTATAATTTTCATGTATAGTAAGATTTTTAAATTATTTTATCAAATGTGGATGATCATTTCTAATGTTTTTAGAAGTTTTTTCTTTAATATATCATTTTTAACTATATTTTAGCACAATGGTGGGATATGCAACCTTGTGTCAATGTAAATATTATGGTAGCTAAATTTACTTCCATTTCTTATAAATTTTAAAACTTCTAATTTTGGAAGGCAACCTCTTCGACCTTCTAAAATTGGTTTTAAAGTTGATTGAAGCTAGAAATTTTATTTGAATGCTCCTTTAATAAAAAAAGAAATAATAATTTTTTAAAAAGTTATTTAAACAAATAATGTTTGTTTCTTCTATGTGAATAACAAAAAATTTCCTTAAAAATAATTTAAAAAATCTTATCCCACAAATAAATAAAAATAAACTTAAAAAAAAGAACAACAACAGCTAAATTAATTAATACTTTAGCAGAATAATTTTATATTTTCAAGTAATAATTATACCTTAGGTTATGATTATATTTTACTTTGGACCACTCATTTACCATTGAAAATCACTCAAATAGATTTTTTGTTGATGATAAGTTAAATGATAAATGGCTAAGTTCAATATGTAGAAGCAACTACTTGATAATAAAATAAATGCTTATAAAATTTCCTAAAACAAGTGGTCTAGCATGAGTTATCATAATAAAAAATTAAAAATATATATTTATGGAGAAAACACTGATGATATGTAATATATTTAGGAAGAGATAATAAAAGAGGTCCAGTGAAGTAGGGCCAATAAATGCTATTTAAACCTATGTAAAATATTCTAAAAAATCATATCATGAACGTTAAATTAAGTCAGATAAAGAATCTAGTTTTAATGAATCTCCTAAAATTCTCAAAAATTATATCATGAACATTAAATTAAGTTAGATAAAGAATCTAGTTTTAATGAATCTCCTAAAATGATTAGTTTCTCTAAGATTAACTATACTTAAGGAAACCTTTAAGATATACTCTTAATTTTTCATAATATTCTTATAGTTAAATATATTTGGGTTAACATCAAGAAAGATTACAATTCCAAGCATTATCACTATAGAATATTATATATTTTGAAAGTGGGCAATCATAAGAAAAAGGTGCATCATCATAATAAAGTAAGATAAGTATCACTATTTATTAAAAATTCAATGCAATAATTTTCATTTAATTACTAGCATAATAATAAATTAATGAAAATTAGGTAAATATCATAGCAAAAATAATAACTAGCGGCAATGACTGAGTTGGAATTTTAATATTTTTGACACATAACTGTTGTATGTAGAAATCTAAATGCAACATACATCACCCATCATACATCTGTTACTTATAAGAATAATTATTTTATCTTAGTGCAAAAAAGTACCCAAAAAAATGCAAACAAAATAAACGAAGTCAAATAAACATATAAAGCCACAAGCCATACAATAAAGGATCAAAAAAAAAAAAGTTAAATTTAGCTACACCATAACATTATGCTAAATGCAACTGTTGGAAAATAAGACCAAGGTTTAGAGTTTGCGTTCTATAAGATGCTCTAAGAAGTTCTAAATGAGGTGTGAGATACTTGAGGTAGGGTTTGGTGTGGTGAACTTAGAAGAAAATCTAACTTGTAGGCTAATCTAATAAAATGAGGGTTAATTTTTGAAATATGCCATAACTAAATTTGGACCCATAAAATCAAATTACTTGAAAACTTTAGAATGCTTATCTTATGAGATTTTTAAGGTATATTATTATTATTATTATTCTCAATTTTAGATCAAATATTGTCATTCAAGAATCTAATTTATTTAGTAGATAAAGGTGAAATTTTTTAGGTTAAAAAAGGGGCTTAGGCTTAATAAATAAGGAAGAACTTATGTAGGTGATAAAGAGATTGTTTTATATTAGATTTTAAGTTAATATTAAAGTTTCTAGGGTGTTCATAGCTTAAAAGCTTTGTGGAAAAAGACCAGATCCTATATGGGCAAGCTTTGGCTAACCACATTAATGGTTATTTGGCTTTGGTTTTTTTTATGATAAAATTATAAATTTATGTGAAAAGATGGAATAGTGAAAACACAAGATTTTCAAGGATGTATAAGATTGCAAAAAAAAGGATGAGACTATCGCTGACAAAAGGGGCAGATTGAGGAAGATCATCTTGCCTTACCTTACATGAGATGATTGCCAAGCCACCACATCATTGAAATAACTTCAAAATTCTACTTTAATAAATAATAATATATATTCATCTAAAAAATAATAAAATATAAAGTTCTCTTACTAACTCAATGTAAGAAGTGGAGGAAAATAAAAGGATGAAAAGATATGGTGACTGGCCCTCTTCATTTTATTAAGGAGAGAGATTACTTTTTTTGGTTGACTTGAAAACATAAAAATTAAACAATTTATTATTTTCTTATATGCCATTAAACATTCTTCTATCAATTTGTAAACTTTTAATGTTTTGAAAATTTAAACCACATTAGATAAAAATTTTAAATTGTTTTCTGCACATAATCTCATTAACACGAGATTTTCAAGGATGTATAAAAGATTACAAAAAGAAGGACGAGGCTATCACTCATTAAAGGGGTAGATTTAGGAAGACCATCATGCCTCATCTTTCATGAGATGACTACTGATCCCGATATTTTTTATATGTAAAGATGTATGAAGTTGACACCACCAGGCGCCAAAACTTGATTCCAAGCAAAGTAAGGTTTCAATTATATCTTTAAGTAGTAGGGATTCTACGCAAGTATATGTATCGTTATCAAGTAATATAAGGCTTTTTTATTAAGCCCCAAATATCGATCCCACTGAGATCAAAATTAATCACAACGACCTTCAAGAGAAGTTCTAGTCAAGAATAACACGCTCTAGCTTGGAAGGTTGATAAAGGTTTGGTTTTGATTATATCTTACAATTATCACTACAATACTGCTTTTACTCCAAAACTAAAATACTTAGTGAAAATCAGAAAGTGGGGTTTAATATATTAAAAGTAAAAGTAAAACGATGTGTAAAAGTAAAACAAGTAGTGAGAGAGATTGTGACAAATATGAGCAATTATACTATAAAGAACATTGGTTAATCTAAAGTTTGAATAGTTCTGAAGACGGGCTAGGCAGGGAAGATACTAGCTCTCACTCTAAAGTTCCCTCTTATCCTCCCTCTTATCACTCTAAAGTTCCCTCTTATCCCTCCACCTGGAGGCTAACATTTCACATCAAAACCTAAAATAATAAACCAAATTATGGTGCTTTAGCCTATCACTTTAAAGTCTTCTAATTCTACACCCATCAAAGATTATTTCCTTATTTATTTGCACTCAATCATATGGACTACATTCTCATCCATACAATTTCATGTGATTCTACCACAGTTGATTGAGACAAGACCATCACAGATCTTACATGTTCTCACAACTGATTTTAACATGCAAGTTGATTAAGTTTACATGTAAATGAAGAAAAATGTAAAAACATCACAATATATTCTCACTCTACTCAATTCTATATCCTGCACATGCATACTAATTCATTATAAGAGGGAAGATTAAATAAAACTACTCACTAAAATGGACAAACAATAATAACTTTTCATTGAACAAGACTTTGAAAACATACAATTTGAAAATGAAAACATACAAACAAAGTACTAGATTCAAATTAAAATACAATGAAAATACTTATCTTTAATGGAAATCAAACTCCTCTTGTATAGAAAAAGCAATCTCCTTACAATCCTCTCCAAGAACAAAGTGAAAAGTAAAGAAGCAATTCTCACTCTCTCTCTTTCTCTCTCACCTTGTCACCCCCCATGGGGCTCACGCCCAAGTCTTCTTCAATATACTAGTACTAGATTCAAATCAAAACACAATAAACATACCTCTCCTTACAATCCTCTCCAAGAACAAAGTGAAAAGTAAAGAAGCAATTCTCACTCTCTCTCTTTCTCTCTCACCTTGTCACCCCCCATGGGGCTCACGCCCAAGTCTTCTTCAATATACTAGTACTAGATTCAAATCAAAACACAATAAACATACCTTTAAAGTGCAACATCATTATAAAATATAACATAAAAAATAGTACATTTTTAGGCACATCAAAATCCTTCAAACTTAAACATTACTTGTTCACAAGTAATACTACATTTTAAAAATAATTTATGTAGATTAGAGTTAATGGACCATCTTTTAAAATTGCTAAAATTTTGTTCTAAAAATGTGATAGTTCAAATTAGAAGAACTTTTAGTGAAGCAGACTAGCCCAAAGTCTAAAATATTTATTATCAAACTTAGAATTTGTTTTCCTATCTAATTCAAAAATCTTGCAGATTTTTCAAATTTCGGATCCTATGAATTTTACTTTCTAGACTTAAGAACTCTCTTAAAAATAATTTTACTAATATAAGTATAAAAACCAAGCTTAGGATTGTTCTAAATTCTTTACTTTAGAAAGATTCAAGTGAAACCAATTTTCGATAAGGACCTCTCCTCAAGCTTCTTCTTACTTTTTTTTTTGCATTTTCTTTTTCTTTTTCAGGATCTTTTTAATCCATTCTTTTATTTTTTGTTTTTTTTCTTTTTTCTTATGTGGGGATTACTATATCTGAAGAAGACTTTAAATAATTTTGAAGTCTACTATCATCCTCTAAAGTTAAAACTTATTACTTTCCTTCACTTGAGAAGATATATTTTTTTTAAATACTTTCCAAAAGAGCCTTAAATGTTTGAAAATAAAAATTCTAAGAATCCTTAAATTTTAAAAAAATACAATTTTTCCTACTAAAGATAGTTATTAATTTTTCCAAGTTCTCTACTAAATATCCTTAACTCTAGGTTCACCCTTTTCACTAAAAATATCAACTAAGTTTTCCTACTCCATTTATATACTTAAAATGTTAACTTCCTTAAGGTGACTCCACATAACAATAATCATTAGAAATAAAATACAAATTTATTTGTAGTACTTTTGAAAATAAGTAAGGTTTAAATTTGAAAACATTTTCCTTTTCCCCCCAAACTTAAGCTCAAACATGTGTAACAATCAAGTACAAAAATATGCGGAAGGGAAAGATCACTTTTACAATTAACTACACTTCCTAAAAATATATTAACAAATAACACATGGTAGATTATTGCAGTAGAAAGTAAATCTAGCCTTAGCATGCTTGACATAACATAATAAAGAAATTTTAAATAGTAGAACAGGTACAAACTGAAGATTAAATAGGAACACATTTTAAACTTTATAAAGGAATTGTTGGATGCTAATAAGTTTAAAATATTGAGATAAGTTTTGTCATCTCCAATGACTCATTCAACTTGACTCACAAACATAAACTCACAAATTCCAATACATAGACTAACAAACTCATAAACAAACAACAACTGAGGTTAATTCGATCCCCCTTCTACTCAAATTTTCCTTCCTTACTTTCAATTTCTAACGGAAGAAACTACATTAATAACGTGGGTGTATTATAAAACTTTACATGGTTTTCACTTATGGACCATAACTCCCTCATGTGTTGCCAATTTCAAGTTTACTCTAAATCTAAGGTATACACAATATGGTAAATAAAAATAGTGTAGTTCATCCAGATGTTGTTCACTAAGTAAGTTCATGACCTTACTCGGTGAAGATAAAGTCAGATAAAGGAATTAATAGAGTTGACATGGAGTGGTCCAAGCCCAAACTCTACATGCTTCAAGGTAATGCTCAGCTTCGGTTGAGAACAAAGTCATGATAGACTCGTTAACCTGCTACTACCAGAAATCATATACAAATCTAGTCATGACGAAGGAATTTTATCACAATATTATTCCAATCCACTCTTAGACATCAAACACGAATCAAAGTCCAACATATCACTATTATCTAATCCAACACAACAATAATCACACTAAACAAATAACAAAGATAACCATGAGTTTCCTCCCACGAAGCGCTTGGTCTAACATCGACGACCCGATGTATCCAATATTTACTCTAGTTGTCTCAGCATCATAATCTCATTCATTTTGTTTGTATACCACAAAATATGTTATTCAGTGATTTTAAATATCTCTTTCTTAGGAGATCTTTTACTAATTTCATCAATCAATTCAGGTTCTTCTTGTGATTGAGTCGAATTTGAAGATATAAAGGCTGGTGGTGTAGATGAATTCCTTAAATAGGTAGGCTTTAAAATTGTATGGGGAACATTCATCTTAAGTTTAGGAAATTTTTCAACAGATGAAATTAAAATTTTACTATTTTTGGTAACGCCCATCATTTCGCACCTCTCTCGAACATATATACAATCTTCCTTAAACAACATTTTCAACTTATCATGAAAGTCCATTTTGATCTCATATATTAATTTACTCTCAAAATTTTCTTGGAAATGGTCTTTACTTAGATAATCAATTTCATTCATCCAAAAACAATCATCATCTTTTCTCTCAGTTGGATATTTCATAGTCTTTAACACATTAAAAGTGACTTCCAGGACATTAATATTCATATCAAACTCTCCTTTTTACACATCTATCATAACTTGTCCAGTTATAAGAAAAGGTCTTCTTAAAATAATTAAATTTTCTTTATCTTCCTCCATATCTAATAGAATAAAGTCTGTAGGAAAGATAAATTTACCCACTTTAACAAGCACATCTTCTATAACCGCTTTTGGATAAATGATAGATCAATCAGCTAATTGAAGGGTTACAGTAGTGGAAAAAATATCAGTTAAACCCAACCTTCTAAATATAGATAGAGGCATCACATTAATGCTCACTCCTAAATAACATAAAGTTTTTCTACATAATCTGTCTCCAATTGCATAAGGAATTGTTAAGCTACAAGGATCTTTAAGTTTCTTAGGAAGCTTTTTCTGAAGTATATTGCTCTTTAAGTTTTTTAGGAAGCTTTTTCTGAAGTATATTGTTGCACTCCTCACTTAGTACAACTATCTTGTAATCCCCAAATTTTTTTTTCTTGTTTAATATCTCCTTCATAAATTTTTCATAACTTGGCATTTGTTCCAAAGCTTCAGTGAAAGGAATATTTATTGTTAACTTCTTAATTACTTCCATGAACTTTGAAAATTGTTATCCAACTCATGTTGTCTAAGTCTTTGAGAAAATGGAGGTAGTGGTCTTTCTAAATTGATTTAAGCTGGAGATATTAATTTTTTCATATCCTTAGAAACATGTTCTTCAGGTCTTTTAGTTTCCTTTGTTTCTCTCACAAAATTTTTCTCTTTTCTAACTTCTCACCACATCCTTTATCACTCTTCTACTTCTTAATTGGATGGCTTCTACTTGTTCATTATTGTTCTATTTAGGGTTTATCTCAATTTTTCTAGGAAGTGTTCCTTGCGATCTATTCCTAAGTGAATTAGTAATTTGTCCCAGTTGATTCTCTATGTTTCTAATAGCATCATTTTGACCTTGCAACTAATTTCCCATTTGCAATACCACTTCTTCTATAAACATCTTCTTATCCTCAAATTATTGATCATTGTTAGAGTCTGATGGATATGAAGGTCTATAGTTTGTGTTCCCCTGACTATTCCAACTTCCATTAGGATTTGAATGATTATTTTCCCATTGTTGGTTTCCACCCCTAGTAGAATGATACCAATTAAAATTAGAATGGTTCTTCCAATCTGGGTTGTAAAAGTTAGAATACAAGTTTCTTATGGTATTTAAAGTCTCATATGATAAGTTAGAATCAATCATATGCCCTAATGAACTTTCCTCACTTACTAGAGTAAAATTGAGGCAGGGTCATTCCAAATTTGCCTAACTTCCTTGATATTGCAGCAACCTGAGATGTAAGAATTGCAATCACATCTGTATCATGAACACTGACTACCTTTTTAGTATTTACCCTTGCAGAGGGCCATTAAAATTCATTTGTAGTCATTTCTTTAATTAACGCATATGCTTCATCAAATGGTTTTGACATTAATGATCCACCAACGACACCATCAATTTTAAACCTAAGGGATCCTACTAACCCATTGTAAAAAGTTTGAATGATTAACCAATCGGGCAGAGCATGGTGTGGACACTTTCTTAGGAGTTCCTTAAATCTTTCCCAAGCTTCTTATATTGATTCCCCTTTATACTAACAAAATGAGATAATATCATTTCTAAGTTTAACAGTTCTTGAAGATCAAAAATACTTAGCTAGGAATTTCTTTGTTAGCTCCTCCCAATTTTTAATAGAGCCAGGCGATAATGAGTATAACCACATTTTGGCCTTATCCCTTAGTGAGAAAGGAAAAAGTCTTAGTCCAACATCATCGTCTGACATGCCGTTATAACGAAATGTAGCACAAAATTTTAGAAAACTTGATGACTATAAATAGGGATCCTCCGAAGGAGTTCCCCTAAACTGATTATTCTGCACCAGTTGGATAATCACTGGATTTAGTTCAAATGAGTTAGCTTCTACGACAAGGGTTTGTATACTTAAGATAATTTCATCTGTCATAGGATTTACATAATCCCTCAATGATTTATGATGATTTTCCAAATTATTCTTCTCAATTTTTTCCATTTCCATTTCAAGTTTTTCATGTCCTTTTTGTTTTTTGATTTTTTCCCTTTTTTCTAATTCAGAATCATAAGGCGCAAGTTCTGCAGTTCCTTTGTTTTGCATACTCTACACAACAAATAATACATTAACAACTAAACAAATAAAACAAAAAATATATTCAACACAACAACATATTTTCACAAACACCTTATTTTTCACACAAACAGTTTTTTCACAACACTTTTTCATAAAAAAAAATACTTTTCACACAAAAACAGTTTTTACGACACTACAGTTTTCCAAGTTTAAGCCTAATTACTTCAACTAAAATTCTCCTAAAATTTCAGATCAATTGTTATGATCCCCGGCAACGGCTCCAAAAACTTGATCCTGATATTTTTTTATATGTAAGGATTTATGAAGTTGACACCACTAGGCGCAAAAAAAACTTGATCCCAAGCAAAGTAAAGTTTCTATTATATCTTTAAGTAGTAGGGATTCTACGCAAGTATATGTATCATTATTAAGTAATATAGGGCTTTTTTATTAAGCCCCGAATATCGATTGCATGAAGATCGAGGTTAATCATGACGACTTTCAAGAGAAGTTCTACTCTAGAATAACACGCTCTAGCTTAAAAGGTTGATAAAGGTTTAGTTTTGATTATATCCTACAATTATCACTATAATACTACTTCTACTCCAAAACTAAAATACTTAGTGAAAATCAGAAAGTAGGGTTTAATATAATAAAAGTACCCTTCCTCATACAATGAAATTAGTGACATGTGTAAACGTAAAACAAGTAGTGAGAGAGATTGTGACAAATAGGAGCAATTATATTCTTTACCCTTACTAGAGATGCTATAAAGAACATTAATTAATCTAAAATTTGAATAGTTCTGAAGACGGGCTAGGCAGGGAAGATACTAGCTCTCACTCTAGAGTTCCCTCTTATC
>NW_018219187.1:86909-103739 GCF_001263595.1 Phalaenopsis equestris | reverse complement strand
TTGCATAATTTGACATTTGTTCCAAAGCTTCAGCAAAAGGAATATTTATTGTTAACTTCTTAATTACTTCCATGAACTTTGAAAATTGTTATCCAACTCATGTTGTCTAAGTCTTTGAGAAAATGGAGGTAGTGGTCTTTCTAAATTGATTTAAGCTGGAGATATTAATTTTTTCATATCCTTAGAAACATGTTCTTCAGGTCTTTTAGTTTCCTTTGTTTCTCTCACAAAATTTTTCTCTTTTCTAACCACATCCTTTATCACTCTTCTACTTCTTAATTGGATGGCTTCTACTTGTTCATTATTGTTCTATTTAGGGTTTATCTCAATTTTTCTAGGAAGTGTTCCTTGCGATCTATTCCTAAGTGAATTAGTAATTTGTCCCAGTTGATTCTCTATGTTTCTAATAGCATCATTTTGACCTTGCAACTAATTTCCCATTTGCAATACCACTTCTTCTATAAACATCTTCTTATCCTCAAATTATTGATCTCTTATCCTCAAATTAGGATATGAAGGTCTATAGTTTGTGTTCCCCTGTGGATATGAAGGTCTATAGAGGTCTATAGTTTGTGTTCCCCTGACTATTCCAACTTCCATTAGGATTTGAATGATTATTTTCCCATTGTTGGTTTCCACCCCTAGTAGAATGATACCAATTAAAATTAGAATGGTTCTTCCAATCTGGGTTGTAAAAGTTAGAATACAAGTTTCTTATGGTATTTAAAGTCTCATATGATAAGTTAGAATCAATCATATGCCCTAATGAACTTTCCTCACTTACTAGAGTAAAATTGAGGCAGGGTCATTCCAAATTTGCCTAACTTCCTTGATATTGCAGCAACCTGAGATGTAAGAATTGCAATCACATCTGTATCATGAACACTGACTACCTTTTTAGTTTTAACGTTGCAGAGGCCCATTGAAATTCATTTGTAGCTATTTCTCATTTGTAGTTTGTAGTCATTTCTTTAATTAACGCATATGCTTCATCAAATGGTTTTGACATTAATGATCCACCAACGACACCATCAATTTTAAACCTAAGGGATCCTACTAACCCATTGTAAAAAGTTTGAATGATTAACCAATCGGGCAGAGCATGGTGTGGACACTTTCTTAGGAGTTCCTTAAATCTTTCCCAAGCTTCTTATATTGATTCCCCTTTATACTAACAAAATGAGATAATATCATTTCTAAGTTTAACAGTTCTTGAAGATAGAAAATACTTAGCTAGGAATTTCTTTGTTAGCTCCTCCCAATTTTTAATAGAGCCAGGTGATAATGAGTATAACCACATTTTGGCCTTATCCCTTAGTGAGAAAGGAAAAAGTCTTAGTCCAACATCATCGTCTGACATGCCGTTATAACGAAATGTAGCACAAAATTTTAGAAAACTTGATGACTATAAATAGGGATCCTCCGAAGGACCCTAAACTGACCCCTAAACTGATTATTCTGCACCAGTTGGATAATCACTGGATTTAGTTCAAATGAGTTAGCTTCTACGACAAGGGTTTGTATACTTAAGATAATTTCATCTGTCATAGGATTTACATAATCCCTCAATGATTTATGATGATTTTCCAAATTATTCTTCTCAATTTTTTCCATTTCCATTTCAAGTTTTTCATGTCCTTTTTGTTTTTTGATTTTTTCCCTTTTTTCTAATTCAGAATCATAAGGCGCAAGTTCTGCAGTTCCTTTGTTTTGCATACTCTACACAACAAATAATACATTAACAACTAAACAAATAAAACAAAAAATATATTCAACACAACAACATTTTTTCACAAACACCTTATTTTTCACACAAACAGTTTTTTCACAACACTTTTTCATAAAAAAAAATACTTTTCACACAAAAACAGTTTTTACGACACTACAGTTTTCCAAGTTTAAGCCTAATTACTTCAACTAAAATTCTCCTAAAATTTCAGATCAATTGTTATGATCCCCGGCAACGGCTCCAAAAACTTGATCCTGATATTTTTTTATATGTAAGGATTTATGAAGTTGACACCACTAGGCGCAAAAAAAACTTGATCCCAAGCAAAGTAAAGTTTCTATTATATCTTTAAGTAGTAGGGATTCTACGCAAGTATATGTACGCAAGTATATGTATCATTATTTATGTATCATTATTAAGTAATATAGGGCTTTTTTATTAAGCCCCGAATATCGATTGCATGAAGATCGAGGTTAATCATGACGACTTTCAAGAGAAGTTCTACTCTAGAATAACACGCTCTAGCTTAAAAGGTTGATAAAGGTTTAGTTTTGATTATATCCTACAATTATCACTATAATACTACTTCTACTCCAAAACTAAAATACTTAGTGAAAATCAGAAAGTAGGGTTTAATATATTAAAAGTACCCTTCCTCATACAATGAAATTAGTGACATGTGTAAACGTAAAACAAGTAGTGAGAGAGATTGTGACAAATAGGAGCAATTATATTCTTTACCCTTACTAGAGATGCTATAAAGAACATTAATTAATCTAAAATTTGAATAGTTCTGAAGACGGGCTAGGCAGGGAAGATACTAGCTCTCACTCTAGAGTTCCCTCTTATCTCTCCACCTGAAGGCTAACATCTCGCATCAAAACCTAAAAAAATAGACCAAATTAGGGGGCTTTAGCCTGTCACTCTAAAGTCCTCTAATTTTGCACCCATTAAAGATTATTTTCTAATTTATTTGCACTCAACCATATGAACTACATTCTTATCCATACAATCTCATGTGATTCTACCATAGTTGATTGAGACAACACCATCACGGATCTTACATGTTCTCACAACAGATTTTAACATGCAAGTTGATCAAGTTTACATGTAAATGAATAACAATGTAAAAACCTCACAATATATTCTCACTCTACTCAATTCCATATCCTACACATGCACTACTCACTAAACATAGAGAAATAACAAGAACTTTTCATTGAACAAGACTTTGGAAACATACAAACAAAGTACTAGATTCAAATCAAAATATAATAAAAATACTTATCTTTGATGGAAATCAAACTCTCCTTCTATAGCAAAAGCAATCTCCTTACAATCCTCTCCAAGAACAAAGTGAAAAGAAAAGAGGAAATTCTCACTCTCTCGCTCTCTCTCACCTTGTCGCCCTCCTTGGGGTTCACGCCCAAGCCTTCTTCTTCTCCTCTTCCTATTAATTCAAGAGTCCAAGATTTTCTTTAAAAATATTTCCAAGCCTTATTTATAATTTCCCAAGAGTTGCTTAAGTGTCTCTCCAAAAATGTTCATAATCAATAAATCTTTTAAATGGTGCCTCAAGTATCTCTTCAAAACTCCTCATAATTGCCCCAAATCCTTCTAGAAAGTCTCTTTTATTATTTCCAACAAATTACCCAAGAGGTACATGAATCACCGCTTTAAAAATCATCTAAATCCGATGTATATTCTAGAAGATATGTGAAAATCATTGTTGGTGCTTAAGAGCCCATTTTGGGTGCTTAAGCGCCCTCCTCTCTGTTTGGTGGCACCTAAACACCATTTTTGGCACTTAAGCATCGGGCTCAGGCACTTAAATCCCTGGTTTCGGCCCCCATGACTCCGGTGTGCCCCGGTTTGACCCAATTTGCTCTGGTTTGCTCCGTTTTGGTCCATTTTTGTTCCTTTTGCTCCAATCAGTCCAAATTCTTCAATTTGATGTACCTACAACAAAAAACACAAGAAAACAAGTGCAATATTATTATAAAATATAGCATACAAAATAGTACATTTTTAGGCACATCAACTACCAATCCACCACACCATTGAAAAAACTTCAAAATTCTATTTTAATGAGCAATAATATCTATTAATCTAAAAAATAATAAAATATAAAGTTTGCTTACTAAATCAATGTAGGAAGTGGAGGAATATAAAATTATGAAAAGATATGAGAACTGACCCTCTTAATTTTTATTAAGGAGAGAGATTTATTTTTTTTTATTAACTCGAACACATAAAAATTAAACAACCGATTATATTTTTATATGCCATTAAATATTTTTTAATCAATTTATAAATTTTTATTTATGATTTAAAAATTTAAATCACATTAGATGAAAATTTTAAATTATTTTCTTCACACAATCTCATTAAATTATAAAGTTTAATTAAAAAATTATACATATTTAAAATACTCAAAATATAAAAAAAAACTATGTTCTTATTCTTACACCTGAGGAAATGTCCATTATTCTTCTTGATTATGCTCATTATAATTGGTCCAATAATTTTGTATGTTGCATCAATTGTTCTCTTAGCCCTTAAATGCTCTTATTTAAATAGTTAATGTTCATGTAGGCCTCCATAAGACTAGGCGCCATCTTGTTTAAGTTAGCTTCAGTATACTATGTACTATTGCAAGGGCATGTCTTTTCACCACAATTGAAAACTAGAATCACTAAGATCATCTTATAATGCTTCATCTATGAATTTTGGTAGTATAATCACTTATATTTGGTTGCTTCCTATACTAGCAAAAGTGTCACTAATACCTTATATAGTATATGTATTTAAAAATTTAGTACAAGTTTAACAATAGAAATATAATTTATATGCATGTCATGTGACTCCTTTAGAAGTTATGAATAAGGTACAATTTTCACAAAAATGTTACATAGGCCACATGCCAATATATAAAACTTAAATTAAGAGTGTTTAATTCTATTCTAGTATGAATCACCACACAAACACTTTATTTTACCTTTTAGATCTAAAACAATATATAGAATTAAATTAATTTACTTGTATTTTCATGTAAGCATGTAAAATCCTTAACAAATGCGAATGCAAATTTAGAAAATATATGAGTTTGAATGTCAGCTATTTTGAGATGGCCCTTGGGATTCATTTTATATAAATCTCAAACGAGAATTATTTTAAGATTTTTGAGACAATACTATTATATTAACAAGTTCTAAGTGGTTGAGTGTATATTTTAATTTTCTATGCTCGTTCCCTCATAAAAACCTTAACAAGTCTCCTGGTGAACTATTTAATACCTCAATTTTCCTATTTATAGGAAAAAGACTGAATAACATTTAAGCTTATTCCCCATTAATTTTTTATAATATCTTCCAAAATTATGAAATGAATCTATCATCTCTATAAAAACTATGTTGTTATGAAAATCATGCAGTCTCACTATCTCTTTGAAAAAATTATACTTGCAGTATAGGATGTATATTTCTTTTTTTGGTTTTAAGGTGTAAGAAAAGAACATTTTAGAGAATTTATCCATTCACAAAGAATTTTTATCAACTACCCCTAGTTTTCAAGGGAATCGAAACACATCAAATATACCTACATCTCTCTTAATAGTGGGCAAATACAATTTGTTATCAACAAACTCATCTCTTCCTCTATGTTCAAAAACCCCTCATAAATGTAAATTTAAAATTTAATAATCTTTTCAGAAATTTTTAAGGATGCAAATTTTTCTATTCCAATATTAGTAAGGATAAAACATTTTTCTTATTCTCAAGATGTATGACATGAAAGTCGGGTATGAAACAAAATTTTCTTAATGTATCTTAAAATACAAAATCAAAAGATGTAAAGGTGGTGATAGGCAGTGCTAATCTAGATAAAATATCTACAAATTTATTCTCAACCCCAAGATTCTTTCTGAGAACAAAAGTGTAGTTCTATGAAACTTTTATCCATTTAGTATATATGTGGCTTACCTTATTCTCTAATTTAATAAAATGAAGGGCATAATTGTTTGTGTGAATTATGTACTCTTATATAGTATATAGTGTCCCCAATGCTTAAGAGACTAAATCATATCAATTAACTCTTTATCATAAGTGGAATGTTGTTGTCAAGTATCATTGAAATTTTCTTTAAAGTTGGTTACAAGATTTTTATCTTTACTTAGCACTCTCCCAATACCTACTTCTAAGGCTTCACATGTAACCTCAAATGCTTTAGAATCTAGAAACTCTTATAATAAACAAAATGATCATAAGGACCTTAATCTGATCAAAGACACCTTGAGCATTATTGGTTCATATCTTTCTTATGAATATTAGTTAGTAAGGAAACAATCGTGTCAAAAATTAAAATAAATTTGTTATTATATGTAGCGAAGCTGAGAAATCTCCTAGATTTATTGAATGATTTTAGAGTGGTTCAATCTGCGATGGCTTTAACTTTTACAAATCTAGTCTCGAGTCTTGAAGCGGTAATGTTGAAACCTAATTATGTGAATTTGAAAAATGAATACATTTTTCCAAATTGATGAATAATTTTTTTATATGATTATCAAAGAAATTTATTAGATAATGTATTTAATGAAGATGTTAGTCTCTATCAAGATTAATTATAAGGACAACATTATTGTAAACCATGAGAAATTGGCCAATGAATGCTTTTAATAATATATTCATAATCATCATGAATGTGCTTGGTGCATTTAATAAGCTAAAGAGCATCATAAGCCATTTAGAACGCCCAATAAGGGATTTAAAAGTCATCATTCAATCATCGCTTCATTTAATAATAATTTGATGGTAACCACTTATACGGTCAATCTTTATGAAATTAGGGGCTCTAGAGATTTGATCTAGCTTATCATCATGCACAGGTATGTGAAAATATACTTGGTGGACATCTTGTTGATTGTTATACTATCAAACTAATCCTCTATGAACTATTTTTTTATTATCAATAAAGCAAGGATAGCACATTTTTTATGACGCCTTTTCTAAGAAACTCATTAACCCAAGTATTTAACTTAATTTGTTAAATGGGTTTGTTCAATAATGTGAAATATTTAAGATTTATAAAATTGGGCTTAAATCTATATAATTTTTAATATATCTTATTAGAAGAATCACATCAAGTAAAACCTCTAGACATTCATATACTTACTCATTCAAATTATTAAAGATTACTGTAAAGAAGGCAACCTCAGTAGGATTAGGTGTGACTTCATTCACATGAAGAATATGGAAGGTGGACATGTTTTGAATTTTTTTATAGGAACACATAAATTCAATAATCTTGGGGAAATGGTCTTCATTTTGTTGGGAAACCCTAGAAATAAGTACTTTGATCCTAATTAGCTAATTCTTTTAATCATTGTTTGTTGATGTCTAGTCTATATGTTGGATAAGGTTTTAGATGGAGGAGTTTGGTTAACTTTATCAGTTGAAATG
Source organism: Phalaenopsis equestris (assembly GCF_001263595.1). Lineage (NCBI taxonomy): Eukaryota > Viridiplantae > Streptophyta > Magnoliopsida > Asparagales > Orchidaceae > Phalaenopsis > Phalaenopsis equestris. The sequence continues at coordinate 96,554 of NW_018219187.1, read as the reverse complement.
ATAAGGAAAATTTTATGATCATAGCATTAAAATTAAATATAATTACTCATTATTATAATGGATGAAATTCATATCAAATAGTCATGTTCTAACTAGGAGAATCGGTGTTATATCATTAAGAAGTACAACACACCATATATGATTTATAATTTCTCATTTGTATAAGCAACATGTACTTATTAATGACTAGAGGTGAAGCGTAGTTCACTTTTTGGTATATTTTTTTTATCTATCACAAATCTAGAAAGTTCGTTCATCTAAATCATCAAATAAGACATTTGAAGAATAATATGTCACCCAAGTGTTAGAAATGTTTCCTTAAAATAGATCTAACCATTTGGATGATAAAAATATTTAAGATTTATGAGCCTGCATTAACCAGATATTTTTTCCTATCATACAGGTGTAAGATAGGGTTTATTTTAGTTTGAAGTTGGTATCCATACATGAATAAACTCTCATAATTAATTACATTCTAGAAGTCATGAAATCTTGAGAAAAATCTCGACTAAATTATTTGCTTGTATCATTTATGATTTTAAGGTGGGATATTTCAAAGCTTAGTTTTTTTTATATTCAAAAGGTTGGCCAATATAGTCTAGAGATGACATGTTGTGAAAAGGCCCATGAAAGAAATTAACAAGTATGGCAAAAAGGTATACTCTAAATATACAGATTGTGTGGCTGTTCAAATGAATTGAATCCAATGGGAATGAGCTAAGATTAAAGGGTGTGAATTTGATTAAATCAATTTAGGCAAAAATTAATTAAGTTTGAAGGACTAAGATACAATTAATAAGATTTGAAGGAGGTTTGGGAAAAATAGTTTAGATTTAAAAGTTTGAACTGAAAGATTGGAGTTATAAAGGTTTGATTTGAAAAGTTTGAGTTGAAAAAGGTTTGATGTGATTCTTAAACTAAAGGAACAAGATTAATTGAAAAGTAGAAGTTTGAAAGCCTAACCTTAAGATAAATCTAGACTCTATAGGACAACCAAACAAGAAAACTAATCCAAATTTTAGATATGATGCCCTCGACCAAGATACTCATAGTTTTCCATCATCATGGGTTCATCGATTGCGGTGGGATATTTTTTTATGTTAGGTATCTACCATAAATCTTAAAATATTTCTATCTAAATGATCATACACGTCATTTTAAGACTAATATGCTACCCATAGAGATAAAAATATTACCTTAAAATTGATCTAACCATTAAGATGAGGAAAAGGTTTAAGATTTATGGGTTTGCATTAATTAGGAGTTTTCTCCCAACCTTTTGGTTATAAGATAGATTTTTTTATCCTTGGTTTTGATATCCCTTTGAGGGTAAGCCATTGTAATTAATTACATTGTGAGAGTTATGGCTCCTAAGATTACTTTTGATTAAAGTGTAGACTTTTCTCAGACATGATTATTGTCAGTCTCCTTTTTGGAAAATAAAATTTATTTAATATAAATAATACATATATTCTGAAAAATAATATTTTAATTTTGAAAATATGAGACCAAATTGATCCCATATATGTCGTAGTTTAAATAAATGAGCACAATACCGAAAGTGATGCATCTATCCCGAGGAATAGACACATTACTTACTAATGAGACTCAATTAAATAAACTAAAGAATTTATGGCATCCATTTTGGTTTGCAAACCATTATGTTGACCAACAAATTTCTTCTATCTCATATGAAAGATTAGTAAGGGTTTGTATTAAGTTGGTTTCTAAAGTTTTCTATTAGGGCAAGCCCCTTTAGTTAATTACATCTTAAATGACCGAGGTCACTTAAGAAAATTCTTGATTTAGATCAAAAAATATTGTCTTTAAGAATTTCAAAGCGTAGGACTTTCAAGTCTAGACAATAGAGTATCAAATGGGAAAAGATCAAGTTTGGAGCATTTATTATGGAATCCAAAGGGAGAAAACTACTGGATGCCACGGATCCTGAGGAGAACCTATATGACTTCCCAAGCTATCCTATGGTTTGGCTTCAATTTTGAAGGGATATTATTAGATATTTCATCCTTCCAATTATTATTATTTTGGGCTTAAACTTTCATGACACAATCATACAAAAAACCAGGAAGATAGTCGTAACGAATGATGACCTCATAGCATAAGGTGAGTTAAGGCTAAAATTTCACAACATGATTGTGCAAAAGCCTAAAGATAAAGTAAGGATTTATGCTGCACTAAACGAACTACATCAAAGTCTTATGGCTTGTTATTTAATTCTTAGAAAAGATTTGTTATTGTAGATTGGTTTGTTCTCTGGAAGTTTTTCTTCTGTTGCGGATTCGTCATACAGTCCACGAAGATTTGCTCCATGCTCCATGTCGTAGCAGCTTCAGATTCAAGGTTTAAGGTTTAAGTGAAAAATTTTGTTGTTTCTCAAGTCTTATGGGGGTTAAAGTTGATTAGAGCGGCACTGATTAGGATCCCACGATTCCCTCATTTTGGTACCACTATTTTCTCTTGAATTTGCTTAGTCTAAATAATTTAATTTTTTTTAAACACCACTATTTTCTCTTGAATTTACTTAGTCTAAATAATTTAATTTTTTTTAAATTGGGGAGTTCTCATTAGCAACTGTAGGTTACCTCATCCGAGGGACTCCCAAAAATTCCAAATGACGTATTTTGTTGTTTTTTGTTTTGAAAATGTAAACTTAATTTTGAAAATATGCTTTGTGTTTTTTTTAGTTTTGGTTTAGTTTTGCATGCAAAATAAAAATGCAAGTAAAAATTGTTGTAAGGTAAATAAATAAAATTGTGGTGCATAAAATGAAATGCTAACCTGGGCCTCTGCTATTGTTGTATGGTTAGCATTATAAAGCATAATGTAATTTGCAAGAATTTAAATAAACTACAGGAAAATAAATAAGAGTATCCAGTATGGGAAAATTCAAAAATGAGTCGTAGTAAAACACGAGCAAGTAAAAGAAAACTCATAGTCACATATGGTAGATCAGAACTAAGTGTAAAACATTGGTAAAGGTGGGGGCTCAGAGCTGAACTGTGTACTTTCCAACTTTAAGTTAGAGCTACCAACCCGATAATATATGGAGTGTGGTCCTAACCTCAATTCAAGTGATTAATCGTGGACCTTTATAAATTTTTATTTTTTAAATTTAATTTTCATGCATATAAAATTTACTTTATCATGCAAAAGATATTTTTTTTATCAAGATAAGAATACAAACAACCTAAGAGTATCAGGGGCAGTCATTTCATTAAGAGTCATCAAATACTATCATCGGTCCTTATCCAATCTTTTTATTAAAGATCCACGAGGTAGGAGATAGTATTCTAAATCCCACATTGTATCCTTTGTTTTAGCACACATTATCATTATCGTAATGGTCCTGACCACCTAGACCTTAGACTTACACAAGTTTGATGATCCATATATGGCAAAAACAAATATTCTGAGTTTCTCACAAGTATTAAAATACCTTAGGGAAGATTCAAATCCTTGAGCATTAGGTTAATTAATGTAGGATAAGCAGTGTAGGGTATTTCTACTTATTTAGGTGAATTATCGTGTCCCGAGACATAACTTGGTGGGTCCCTGAGAGTTTTAATGGATGATTTTCTGGAACAAAGCATAATAAGTTTAGTTGTCCTTCAAAATATCCAAAAGATCATGAAAGCATTTGAGGCATAACCCTAAACAACATTTAAAACCTTTTGAATTGTTTCGAGTTCATTTGGACTTATTATATTGTTCAATTAATCATCTAAAGTTAAATTTAAATTCAATGGATTAAACTACCCTATGCTCAATGAACCTTAATATTTTAATTATACCATGAGCGGGATACTCAGACATTCGCTTGATGTTTTATTTAAAAGTTATGTAAGTGGATGCCCATAAAGGCAAACTAAGGTCATTGAGGATCTTAAACTCACAATTAAAGTTAGTAATATACTGCTTTAAGGGTATTCATGATTAATTATGTTTCTCTTTTTTAATCCTCATTAAAAAATTTAAATCAAGCCTAGCTCACTACTATGCCCGTAAGTCCAATCTTCAGGGTAAATTTATAATAATCAAAATGTTAGATTAAGTGAATTTAATTCTTATTGAAAGATCATGCTTATTATCTATTCATAAATTAGGGGCTTCAAATAAGTAAGTTATTATCTTCCTAGCTTAAGGACACTAACTTAGGATCATCCAATTAGGTTAACCTTCAAGTCATAATAGTTATAAAATATACAATTTTACCCTTATTGTAGAAAAGTGACAAATTGGTTTATACCTCTTAAAAAATAATGTTTTAAACATCCAAAAGAGTTTATTATGATAAATATTAACCATTTTCCCTTTAAGCTAACCTAAAGTTTAATAAGGGCACCAAAATCCAAAATTACCATTTTGCCCCTAGGGCTTTCCACCTTATAACTCATTAAATTCAGTGCAAATGACTTTAAAATTTTCATGGTACCTCACTCATGGGACAGTTAAAATATTAAAGGTGAATTTATAATTTTTTGATTTTTATTTAATTTTTAATAATTATTTTAGCTCAAAAATAAGGATTTTCAATCTTAATTCATTTAATTACTCATTATTATAATTATTCATTAACTTTAATGATTAAATAAATAGAAAATGATATTTAATTTCAAAAATCACTTTTTATATTTTTCTTTAGTCTTCCTAAATTCAAAGAACTCAGAAAAACAAACTTTCCATTTTTGTGATTTTTTATTTTATTTATTCTAATTATTTTAACAAAAACTTAAGAAAAATTCTTTTTTAGCATTTAAAAAAACATAAATATTTTTTAAAAAATTAGAAAAAATATTTTTAAGTTTCCCAAGAGATCAAAAAACAATTTGAAATTATTAGGTATTTTTTTCATTTTTTAAATATTTTTTAATTGTTTTTAATTATTTTAAATTAAAAATTAGCTTAAAATGAAGTATTTATTTTAACATCAATTTTATTTTTCTTAGGTGCCCCTAATCACAAGTAACTCCCAAAGCCATTTTCATAAATTTTTAATAATATTTTATTTATTATAATTATTTTAGTTCAAAAATTCCATTTATCATGAAAAATAGGTCTTGATATGAAATATATTTTAAATGGGTTTCAAATTCTTACAGAGGCTTAATATATTCATTATATTTAATGAGGATCAATTTTTATAATTTTTAAAATTATATTTTATTATTTAAATTTTTACGGGCTTTAATGACTTAATTAGCTAAAATAATACACATAATTATTTAAACTTATCTTACATTTTTCCCAGAAAAACTACCAAAATAAGTCTCATATTTTTTTTTAATTTATATTTTAATTTATATAATTATTTTAACCACAATGGGGACTTAACATTGAAAATTGGGGCTTTTGGGGTTAGAGGTTTTATCTGACTTTGGACAAATTTGAGAACACTTCTAACCATATGTAAAATAAACCCTCTAAATTTCAAGTCGAGGTAATTAATACTTAATCAAATATAATTAAAACATGCTCTGAAGTATTTAATTAATTAAAAATAAAATACCTAATAAATAATTTTTATTTTTAGTTCATAATTTTTTTCTCTGTTTACTGAGCAGCAAAGTATTTTTATTTTATTTTTATGATTGTTTTACACCAAGCTATATTTTTTAAAATTTTCTAGACCTCAACCAAAAGTGAGGTCAACAGGTGGTCTCGTCATCCTCAGCTGCTCCAAAAGCCCACGCGGTGCGCTTCTATTGTGCACCACCATCCGCGTCAGCCGACACGCGTCCCGCGCTCTATGAACGGATCTCTCGCCCGACTCCTCCTCCACTGTTGTATCAATACAAGTGTGAATCGACGACATCCATTCATCGTCCCCATCTAACATAAACTGACAACTATTCCCACTAAAATGCTTCGATCTCGCTCGATACTCAACCAAATCACTCACAGCTTGTTCCTTTAGCTTCATCTAGTCAAGACAAACATATCCATACGGTTACATGCATTTGAAAATGAACTTCTCTTCACAATTAATGAACCTGAGAGCATTTTTAGGAATAGTGAGCTATACCTTTGCTCAAGAGGTGAGGTTTCAATTGGGTTAGTTGTAGACGTTCGTTGTGACCTCACAAAGCTCCTCCAAGCACCAATTTAAATTGAGGTTAAGTTCAGGCAAGAGTTCGATCGAGTGGTGATTTGGGTTTTGTCTATTAGTTGGTGAGATTGTTTGAAATGATGGTGCTTCGATGGGGAACTTCCTCGTTTGGTCAGGGGAAGCTTTAGGAACAATCAATTTGAAGTTTGGTGGGGTGACAGTAAAAGGACCTACATTTGGGTGTTTGAATTGAGCATGGACAGTGGATTTGAATGGCTGAGAATGGTGGGGTTGAACTCAGGAAGGCTAAGGGAAGCTCTGTGAGCAATTTGAGAGGGCCTCCCTAAGCAATTGGCAGCACTCTCTCCATGGCTATGAGAGAGGTGGTTTAAATAGATGGGGAATTAAGGATGAATTGACCAAGCTAGGGTGTGGAGAAGGAAGCTTAGGTGGAGGGTTGAACAATGCAAATCACCAATGGGAGTGAACCACATTGGATGGGTGAGAAATTGGGTCTAAGCCAAGCATGGCCTTCTCAGTTTTGGGTTTTCTGGCGACTAGGCTGGCTGGTCAGGCCAGGGGAGGTGACTAGTTGGCTCAGAGAAGGTTTAATTGTGATTAGCTTAAGGGTTTGACGGTTGATGGCATGGGATAGAGAGCTTAGCCAAATTTGGGGGCAAGCTTCCTTGATTTGGGGTACCATTAGTCATTGGCTCAAATTTTTGGTCTTGTGTGATTTGATTAGCATCCTAAGTAGCTAATCAAGGCATGAGAGGGCTAAGCTTGGTCGATGCAAAAGATTTGAGTTAATTTGGAGCTTAGGTTCAAAATTAGGGTTTTGGGCCAAGAATTGGATTTGTGCTTGGCTTGGTCTAGGTTTAAAAAATTAGTTGAAGGGTTCAAATGGCCCATGAGGATGTCATGAAGAGTTTAGGAGATGAAATTGGGGCAATTGAATTGACCGCATGGTTCAATTGGATTGAATTTTAAAGTTGGGCCGATTTTGGGCATTTGGTTTGGACTTGGGTTTGGGCTTGTTTTTGGGTTCGGATTCGGACCAATTGAAGGTTTAATATAGTCTAGGGGAATGTTATGAAGAGTTTAGGATCCAAAATTGGGAAAATTGAGTTGGTTATGGGATTTAATTTGATGGAAGCTGAAGGTGTAGTCAAATTGAGGATTTTGGCCCAAATTAAAATTACAGTTTGGAGATTGGTTCAATTGGGCTCCAAATTGGTGTCAATTTGGATTGGACATGTTGATGATTGATTTGGGTTTGAAATTGAGTAAGATTGAAGTAAATTTGGTGGAAATTATGTTGGATTGGGGAAATTGGGCTTTTAGGGGCAAAATTGGAACTTTGGTCTAAATTGGCCAATTTGGTCAAATTGGACCCAATGGGTGGTTAAGATTGATATTGAGGAGATTTGGGAGATTTTGGGAATTTTTTTGGATATGAGGGGTTTTTTGGTATTTTTTGCAATTTTAGGGATATTTTGGGAATCTTGGGGAAATTATGGTGTTTTGAGCAATTAGAGTGGTTTGAAATAGTTTGAGATGATTTTTAAGGAGAAATTGATAATTTGGGCAATTTAAAGAATTTTAGAGTTCCAAGGGCATTTTGGTAATTATGGAAAAATTTGGGGGCGAAAGGTAAAAAATTGGAATCTTAGAAATTGGAGTCTTGTGGAATTATATCAATTAAGGATGCCAATCATAAAATCACCCTTTTTGAGCCATAAGATCAAGGGAACCCTCATTTTGGATCCTCCATGTGCTGGTCCTAGCCATCCTTGCCAGGAGCTAAGAGTTTGGGCGACCACCCACATGAGTCTCCAAAAGAGTAGGGAGTCATGCTAAGCATGTTTGGTTTAGGATTTAGGTTGTGAATGAAAGTGATAGGTGCAAGTGTGTGTGTGCAAAGACCAAAGCCACACCATCCAGGGCTAACCCTAGAGCTAGACAGTCATATAGGGACTCCTCTTGAGCTCCCCCATGTTGGTTCCATCCCAAGATGGTGTAACTCAAAGAAAAGAAAAGAAGTGTTGAAAATTTCTAATGGGGTAAGGTTTCATCACTAGTCCTCTAGGATAGTCAACAGGAAAATCTTATAGTCAGATCCTAAGTTCCTAAGAAAGAAAGACTAGACCTCAACACAAGTGAGGTCAATAATTATACGGTAAGTATCTTTAAGATTGATGTTTCAGAACTCTTATTGATGGATGGGTTTGAAAGAATTTAAGTAGAATTGAAAGTTTGGGACTCATATTCCAATGAAAATGTGTCATGAAAAGGCCCAAGAAAAGGGTTGGCCAACTATGGAAAGAAGGAATACGTTGAAGATTGAAATTATAATTTTATTTGGAAAGAGTTTGATTTGGATTTGAGAAATTAGATTTGGTTTGAAATAGATAAATTTTGATTAACATTTTCAAAAAGTTTAATTTGTCTTGATTTACTTGATTTAAAGATTTGAGTTTCTTGGATTTTATTTTAATTGAAAGCTTGATTTTAGTTGTTTTGGTTTGACTGATTAGAGTTTTTTTTAAAGTTATGAACTAACTTTAATATTTTATCCTAGAATAAGGGGTAGAATAAGCTAGAAGAATTTATAGATTGAAGTGGACCTAAAACTAAAATAAAACTAGACTTTATAAGGAGGCTAAATGGGTGAAATAACCTATTTTTGGGGTATAATGCCCTCATTTAAGATTCTTATACCTTTTCCATTATCCTGAGTGCATTAGTTTCAGACAGCTTAAATCCTAAACTCTTATGATAAATGTAAACTCTTATTATTAGGTGGTTTGAGATCCCTTTATCAATAATTATTTGTTACTTTATCTTAGAGCACCTACATTGTCCAAGGGATAGTGATATTTATTTCATAGATTTAGTCGTTAGCACTAACTACAGTTACCTAATAAACAAGCTTATGCTTCTAGACTAGACCATTTTAGGGTGTGTGTGATCCTTGATTTTATTTTTAAGTTGGATAAACTAGTTCACACTTGATCTGTCTAGTGGTGATTATCAATATTTAGGTTGATGGATTTTAGATTATTTTGAGGGTTTAATATTTAATTCATGATTTTTTTAGCTCAAATTTTATTGGTCATTGTGAAAAATCAAGATCTTCTAAGTTAAATTTTAACATGTGGTTTTCCATCCTTAGTGTTTTCTATTGGTTCTCCCTCCTAGGTTTCACTTTAAGTGTTTGGTTTACTACTCTATGTTAAAAGCTTACTGTCGGCACTATTTTTGGTGTGGAGTTTGCCCGTAAGAAGCTGTCGGTCATCGGAATTGAAATCTCGTTGCCCGCTTCGGAAGGACGTTAAAAAATTTTAGTTTTGAAAAAGATGAAGTCAAACTGACCCCATAGTTTTCATAGTTTAAATGAAAGAGCGCTTTACCTCAAACCCTGTATCTATCCCGAAGGATGAACACAAGAATTGAGGGTGAGGCTCGATCAAATAAACTAAAGAAAGTTATGACATCCGTTTGGTCTGCAAAACCAATATATTGGCCGACAAATTCCCCTATTTAATATAAGGAATGAAATAGGGTTTATATTATGC
>NW_018219187.1:71940-80172 GCF_001263595.1 Phalaenopsis equestris | reverse complement strand
GGTATTTTGGCAAAATTTGGGAATTTTAGCCAAATTTGGGTCCCAAGGGTAGTTAGGTAATTTGGAGGTGCCTCGGGGCGAAAGACCAAGTTAGGCATTTCACATAGAATTGGATAGATATCCATTCTAAATGAACCAGGGATTAATATATTGTGAAGATATGGTGTACCCTAGTTCCAAGTCAACACCCAGGGTCAATCCTAAAGCCAAATAATCCTATAGGGACTCTTCTTGAATTCTCTTATAATGATCTTACCTACTAAATGCTAGAGGTTAAGATCATTATGTGAAATTTCAAGTTGAGTAAAAAGAAGAGTTTTGAATTTCTAATGGTGGGGGTACCTTTTCTAATTTTTTAAGACTAGTCAATAGGAAAGTCCTATGGCTAGACCTAGGCTACTAAAAAAGTTTTCTAGACCTCAACCAAAAGTGAGGTCAACACTTACATGACAAAAAAGATCTCATTCAAGCCTTTCATATTTGCACTTTGCATAGTAAAGTTTTATTCACATGCTTAATTTTCAAAATTTCACATATATAATTTTGTAAAATATTTCGTCACATAAAGATATTGACAACATGTGAAGGAATCTTAACAAGGGAAACATGTAAACATGAAATTATTTAAGACTTGTATGCTTAGGGGTTAATCTTATAAATTACATATTCCTAAATGAGAACATATTCATTTTTGGGCCAAATCTATGAAAATGTACAAGCCTTGTAAGCTAACTATTCAAGAGGATTTGAAAATTTATATGATTTTGGTGTGAAAATTTTTATAATTGATGAAATAATGAGAGGATTTTCTTTGAAAACATTTTACTGATGGTTGAAAGAGTGATTTAAAATTTCTTCATTTGGACAAAAATTTACTTAAGGTTACATTTAGGCTTGTTTCATTTAGGTTTTCTTCTTACATTTTTTTTAATTTTTGAGAAGGGTTTACTTGAGTTTCATTTTAAAAGGTTCAAGTTTTATTTTTGTTTTATTATTTTAAAATAAGGTTTTGTTTTGTTAAAGGTTTTACTTTAAGTTTTTGTTTAAAATGAAAATTGTTAATTTTGTTTTATTTAGGGAGTATTTAGGTTTCACTTTGAAAAAGATTTGAGTTTATCTTAGAAAAAGTTCATATTAAGTTTTGAAAGTGCTTTAAATGTTTTATCAAAATTTTTAATTGTCTATTTTTTGGAAAAGGATTCAATTTAATTTTTTCCTTAGAAATGTTTTATTTAGGGTTTCATTTAAAAAAGTGTTTAAGTTCTTTAGCAAGGTTTTGTGGTTGAAAAGATTTTTCTTTTTTTTTCAAAATGGTTAACTTTTTCTTGAAAATTTTTTTTTAAAGTTTATTTTTTTGAAATTTTTTAGTTTTAAAACGGTTATTTTTTAAAAGGTTTTTATTAAGATTTTATTTTGACCATATTCTTTTTATGTTTTATTAAGCTTTTCTTTGAAGCGATTTTGTTAAGTTTTAATAAATGGTTAGACAAGTTCTCTTAAGAAGGTATTTTTAGTTATTATTATTTTTTTGAAAGTTCTAAGTTCTAGAAAGGTCATCGTTGAAAAGGTTTTGGTTGTTTTAGTCTTAAAAAGATCTATTATTTTTATTTATTGAGAATTTCTTTTTACCTTTCAAGACATAAAAATTAAAAATAATAATTTTATGAAGATATTAGAGACTAGAAAATACATAAGCTTATTTCATTTTTCTCTCTTTCGGATCTTGCTTTAAACTTATGTTAGTTTTTATAAAAAAAATAAATTTGGAGATATTTAAATGTATATAATTTTTTATAAAGGCGTATTGTTGGCCTCATTTTGGTTAGGTCTAAACTCTTCTCCTATAACTTAGAATGTAGCCATAGGACTTTCTTATTGACTATCCTAGAAAACAAGTGATGCTTTTTCCCCCACTTAGGAATTCTAGCTACCTCCTGGCTTTTTTGTGGAGTCTCACATGGGTGGTCTCAAACGCTCAACACTTGCTTGAGTTGCTTAGGCAAAAATGATGAAACTCAAAGAGAGTTCCCATAGAATCATAAGGACTTAGGAAGACCCTGGATGGCTTCCAAATTCATCCCAAGTCCACTCTAAACCCAAAATCCACCAAAATTGAACACACATTCCAAATCCAACTTCACTAAGCTAATATTTTCTAAACTTTATCAAGCCCATAGTTTATTTAAATTTTCACAAAGTCCATGCCTAATTTCAAGCCCAAATTTAATTTCCCTTAACCCATCCTAAAAGCCCTCTAAACCAAGCCCAATTTTTAATTTATTTTAAAATCAAAAGCCCACTCCACCATATCATGAGACATCTCATCTAATTAATTAAAAATAAAATATAGACCATGACATTCTTGATTAATTTCTTCCATGTTTGACTTCATGATAAAGCCACATAAAATGCCTAAAATTTCTAATTCCATCTCCATGAAAAAAATGCACAGTCACATGCAAGCCATGAGGCTTTCTCCAAGTCACATGTGAGCCATGACATGTCACCATTCCCTAAGTGGCAAAAGGAGGACCCTCTTTAATGATTCCACTCAAAGTACTTAACCTTACTCATGCTTCACCTAAACCCATGTTTAAGCACTAATATCTATGATTGAGACATGAGCATCCAAGCCCCCATTCTGACCACTAGGTCAAGTCAACTTTGAAGTGACCCAAGCCCATTTCTATGAGTAAAACCCAAGTCAAATCAAAAGTGGCCCAAACCCCATTCCATTAAAATTCAACCCATGGACACTTGCCACCACCCAATTGAATTCATCACTACCCCACCATTGACCTCCCACAGATGGATGGTGATCGCCCATGCCTTGGCTAACTACCATGGACAACGACAAGCCAAAGCGTGAGAGCCGCTTATTGGAGAAAACTCAAAATTGAACCCATCTAATGTGGTTCACTCCCATTTGAGCTTGTCATACACCTCACCACTACCTCAACCTCCTTTTCCACCCTCTGCCTAGCCTAATTGGTATCAATCTTTGGCCTATAAATTGGCCAACCCCTCACAACCAAATAGAGAGAAGTGCAAAAACTTTAGGGAAAATCTGTCAAAATTGCTCCAAACCCTTCTCACACTTGCACGAAGCTCATACCCACCATTATTAGCTACTTTCCCCCACCATAAAACCCTAATTTCAACATAATAAACTAGGACTTGAAATATTTATTTGCTCCTTATAGTTTTATATGCTTAACTTTAAATTCTCAACCTTTGTTTGAGACGTTTAGGGTTAAGTCGTTAAAGATTAAGTTGAGTTCCAATAGAATTAAAATGCCATAAGATACCCTGTGACCACAGAGTCTTAGGTCTTTTGTTTGGTTATTTTTAGGGCACTTGGCACCTCTCCTTCTTAATTCCTTGGATAACTCATTTTTTGGTTCATAAAGAGCATATTGGGAATGAGGCTCATGTTGGACCATAATAGGGCTTATCTTTTAATGGAAGGAAAAATAAATAGAATTTTACTATCAAATTAATTAAATATAATAAAATTAAAATCACCCAATTTTTAGATCAATCAAATTGGAATCTTAAAATCAAAGCCAACTAAAAATCTCCAAATTGAAACCAACCATAAAAATCAAATATAATATAAAATTTTTATACTTAAAGCATAAAAAAAATTAAATTTGAACCACCAAAATTTAATATTATAAATATAAAAATCAACATGATTGAATCTACTAAAATTAAATTTAATAAAAATTAAGTCATTAAAATAAAAATTCACCTAAAATTATTAAGCCAACCTAAAATTAAATAAAAAAAATTATAAAACCCAAATATTAATCCAATGTTAAAATCAAAAGTAACTAAAAAATCAAACCAACCATAATTATATTATGATAACGTCCAAAATTCATTAAAAACAAGATAATTGGACTAACCAAAAATAAATGATTAATTCATCAGAATGAAAATGAAAAACTAAAGAAATTTAAAATTGAAGCCACCAACCCTAAAATTAGAATAAAAAAAATTGAAATCAATGGTTTAAATCACCTAAGACAAAAACCATCACCTAAACATAAAGTCCAAATCCATTATCCTAAACATAAAGCCCAAAACCACCATCCTAACTCTAATCCCACAACCCAAATCCACCAAGTTCAAACCAAAACTAAAGCTAAAGCCATTCAAGCTTTCATGAAAAACTTAACCATGTAATTCCCTAGCAAGCCACTAAGTCATCAAGCCCACTAAAATCTAGAAACTAAGCCAAGGCAAAACCAAAGCCACCAATCCTCATGACATGTCACATCAAGTAACACCCCATGCTAAGCAACCTTGAGCCCTTAACCCAACTCTCATGACAAATTTCATGCCAAACATCATTCTAAGCTATCTGATTACAAAGTTAAACCCATGATAAAACCATCTTCCAATGATTAATCAAACCAAAGAAGAGAAAACCCCAATGAACCAAAATACTCAAATTAAAACCATATGGACCAAAGTCACTTAAGGTAATACATGTCATGACCAAGAATGCCTGGACTTTCTTTAATGAGCAGCAAGCCATCGAGGCCTTCCTAAGCTCCCAAGAATGCTTCTCATGGCCATTAATGAGACCATACCCCAAAAATTCAAAAAAATGAAAAGGTGGAACATTCCCCCTCACCCTAACCAAATGGCTCTGCCAAATCACTCCCTGAACCTCTTTTTTCACCTCTTATCAAGTCTTAAGCTCCCTCATCCCTCCATGGATATTGTAAGGCTTGAACTTAAGAGGCATAAAAGGCTTTTGAACTCTCATTTCCCTTAGAGCGATTCTCCCCTATTACTTTTGAACTCAAGCCATATTCCTCAACAAAATTTCCTCATCATTTACAAGCCATTTCTTCATTGTTTCCCCCATTAATTTTCTGAAATAGCACCAGGAATCCCCTTAGATTCATTACCAAACTCACCAAAAATCTTATTCGATCCTTCCATTAGCTTAATACAGCCCTAAAACTACTTCCCCATTCTAATTACCTTTATTTCAAGCCCTCTAACCCATATCTTAACCAAACCCATGGCCTCTTTTATCAAGTTCATACAACGAGCTGAGGCTTCAAACTATCTCTTAGATAAGATGTGTGAGCTCAAAGCAATTGTCTCAGTCCAACCAATCAAAGCCTCACCAGTTGGGCTAAGGTAACGCTCAAAATAATCCCTAGAGCCCTCAATTTTGGTTATTTATGAAATAAATGTGCAATGCATGTGCTAATTGTAGTATGGATGTGTTCATGAGGACTAGTTGATGCTTTTGGATGCTTAAGACCTTAGTTTCGTGCACTAAAGCCCTTGGATCAAACCCTAGACAATGGATGGTTTTGGTTATTTGTTTTCGCGAGGATGATGAACCAATGCCGTTCATTTATTTTATTTAAAATGGATGGATTAGATTACTCCAAATGGAATTGTAGGATCACCTCAGCACACAGGATCGCAGGCCACCTCAACATCTAAGTGGAAAGCACAACCAATAGCAGAGCAACACATGACCCTTTGAAGAGCACGAGGGATGAGCTGACAGCCGTGGTTTTAGTAGATAAATAACATATTTTTGAATTTAAAAATTCTAGAAAAATATAAGCCCTTTAAAGATTCATAACTAATTAAAGAAAAAAATGCAAGGTAAAATCCTACAAACTCAATGAAGTGAGAAAAATTTAGGAAAAAGAAAAATTACGTAATTTGACTCCTAGTTAAGTCTGAACTTAATTAAAATCATTAAAAACTTATAAAAATCATTAAAAATAAAATATTAATTACAATTAAGAGAAATTGGAATACATTGAAGCCTTTAACTTTGGGGACTTCCCTTGATTTTCTCAAAGTCAGAGACCACCATTTAAAATAAAAATTAAAATTATTTTTCATGGAAATGGTAATTAATTGGTAAAATAAATATAAAAATTAAAATATAAATAAAAAAATTATAAAAGCAATTGGAAATTTATGAGGACATGAAAAACAGTAAACTTGTGAATTTAAATGTCCATTTTTATCTATGAAAATCAAAAGCCATCTAAACCTAAGTGTGGGTAAAATTGTAAATTTAAAATTTTGCATTTAAATCTTTTGTCTCAAAAATTTAATAAAAAAAAGTGCACTTTAAGAGTAATAAATTCATTAAAAAAATGAATTGGCCAAGTCAAACCCTTAATCAAATACCAAAAACATGAGTAAGGGTAAGATTATAATTTTGCAAAAATATGAGAAATCTAACTTTATAAAATATTTGTAAACTTAACAAACACAAAACATGAAGCGAATGATTTATTCACCATTCAACAGACTTCAAAAAAAAAAAATTGGTAAAATTAATAAGTTGAACCGACCAAATGTCAAGTAAAATTAGATAAATATGAAAAACCATAAATCTAACCTTAATAGTAATTTGAGCAATTTGAAACTTTAAGATATTTAAGACTTAATTGAAATTAATTAATGAAATCTAAAATAATTAAAATAAATGAAATCCATAACTTAGGAGGTCAGAAAGGACACATTTCTAATTTTGTCAAAATTATAAGTGCATTGTTCTTTACTCTTAAGCTTTTGATTTGAATATTAAAGAAATGAAACTCATGAAAATTGAACTCAAATGATTATAAATGGAAAAAATAATTAAAAGATAATAAAATTTGACTAATCAAAAGTGGTTGGAGGTCTATTTGTAATTTATCAAAAGTATTAATACAACCTGGTCGCTTTCTAACCCTCAAAAGTAAAATTCACAAACTTATGACTTAGTAAACCTAACTTAAAATCATTAATGAAAGATCAAGGAATACTCAAACATCAAAATTCATATGTTTGAAGATGAATTTTGGTCTGTTTTTAATTTTAACAAAATTACAAAATGAACCCTTCTCATTGTCAAACTTAATAAAATGACATTACTAGGAATTTTATGGTGCTACTAGAATATTTAATTCCTAGCAACGGCATCCAAAGACTTGATCGCGACTTTATAGATGTGTCTAATTTGATTAAGATGTATAAATATAATATTCAATAATGTTAAAGTCAAATTTGTCAACGCAAGTATACGTATCACTCAAGTAATATAGGGCTCTAATGGAGTCCTAAATATCGATCCCACAGGGAGTAGTTAAATCTACGGACTATGATTTTATAAAAAGCAATACTTCAATTACAACAATGAAGTTCAATTT
The DNA here is from genome assembly GCF_001263595.1 of Phalaenopsis equestris. NCBI lineage: Eukaryota > Viridiplantae > Streptophyta > Magnoliopsida > Asparagales > Orchidaceae > Phalaenopsis > Phalaenopsis equestris. The sequence continues at coordinate 72,979 of NW_018219187.1, read as the reverse complement.
GCTTATCTGTCACTAATAGACAATTGAAATAATTATGTAATTTTATCTATAAAATAACTAAATATGCTAATGAAGGTCCTATTGTAATATAAAACAAAACATCATTCTCTTTGTCAAGAAATTATAGTGAAATTGACAAAATGAATTAGTTTAAATTATACTGTGTCAAATAGCAACATACCTATTCTTTACCCTTTGGTCCAGGCATAAAGAACATTGACTAATCCTATGCTTAGTTACTGATTCGGTCCCCGCCTCTCTCTTCAGAGCTCCCACGTTCCCCTCACCTGAGGGCTAACATCTACGCATCAACACTCAAACGATAAGACCGAAATGAGGATTTTAGTCTGTCACTCTAAAATCTCCAATTCTACGCCCGATAATATTATTTCCCTATTTATTTGCACCCAAATTCCAAGGGCTTCAACCCCCTGAATCTTAGATGTAATCTTCACTTTAGTTGTAAAACTCAACATATTTTAACAAATCAATTGGCCAGATTGAAAGTAAATTAAGATCGAAGTGAAAAGATCATCACCATTTCTTAAAAATTTTCATGGCTTCACCAATTCAAATCATCATTTCACAAATCTCGAGAGAAAGAGAAAGACAAAGGAAACTACTCATATCTCATGGGGAAAGTGCAACAAAACTCGGAATTCATATATGAATTCAAAGTCATACAAACTATAACAAATAAATAAACTTATCAATAATTTCTCCCCAAGTAAACTCTTCAAAGTCCCTCTGAATCTCTTTCTTTTCTTTACAGCACACAGAACTACTCTTCGAAATAGCAAGGAAGAAGAAATCTCTCACTTTCCCTCCACTCTTACAATCTCTCGAAGAATTCCTCATAATCTCTTCACTCTAATGGAACCTTTCTAACCTCCAGGCTCTCTAGAGCTCTCACCACCTCCTCTTTTTTTCTCCTCTCTCGGCCAAAATCTTTCCTTTAATGATGTGGATGAGTTTTCCCAAGAGTTGCTTAAGCACCCCTCCAAAATTCGGCCTTATCCATTGCACAAGTACACATAAC
>NW_018219187.1:60677-71921 GCF_001263595.1 Phalaenopsis equestris | reverse complement strand
GGCATCGATGGCGCCGTCGGTGGCCTTTTGGAGAATTTGTTCTGTAGCCTCGGGAAAAGCTCGTCGTCGGCGTCGACGGTGCCGTCGGCGCCCTAGTTCAAATCTCCACATTTTGGTCCTTTTTGCTCCAAATCCGCACCTTTTTGCATCTTTTTGCTTCATTGACTCTAATTCATCATTCCTGCAACAAAACATCAAAAATACATTTCTTTAAAATGCAATATCATCAAAAACAGCATAAAATAGGTATGAAAATCTCAACATATTTTCCTCTGGTCATTAACTATTTTTTTCAGATAGCATATCAAAAAATATTAAAACATACTTTGAGATGAAGTGGTTTTAAATCAATAATTTTAATTTTATAAATATACCCCTGAAAACTAAAATGAACATAACTTCAGCATGAAAACTCTAAAATAAATGAAATCATCACTAATGAATAAGGGAAACAAAAAAAGTTAAGATATACAAAAAATAAAATGAATTAAATAAAATTTAAATCAATAAAATCTAAAACTCATAATAAAATTTACTAAAACTTCAACTTAAACCTGATTAAACTCAGCCTGCAAGGCATCTTTAGATGAGGCAATCCCATGGTTGCTAACAAGGAATCCTCTACTTATTCTTAAACAAGTAGACTAAAAATACTAAGGACAGGGTGATGTGATGGAACTATAGGTTCTTGACCATGGTTGTCATAAATTAAAAATTAAAAGACAATCCTATTTAAAAATTTAAATAAAATCCAAATAAAAGACATAAAATTCAAAAAATTTAAAGCTCATAAAATTCACTAAGTCTTAAAGTAAACTTTAAAATTCATCATAAAATCCACTAATATGTAAATTAAGCCCCTACTGAACAAACAAAACCAAATGAAACTCAAACAATTTTCCTAGATTTATGAGGATTTCTTAGATGATGAGCCCATGATTTCTGACAGGAATCTTTCGGCAAAATTGAAATAATTATCTTTTCTGACTAAGTAGATCAAGGACTATGATGACCCAAAATGATTGAAAGCCACGGACATCTTAACTTGATATTGTCACCATCTTTCTCACTTTATACTTACTACCTTTAGACGTCACAGGATTAAGTCGTTGAGGACTTTTCATTGTTTTTGTGTTTTCTCATTAAACATTATTTAGAACAACTAAAATAGTCTTTCCTTTATATACTACACTCTTGTAGCTTGCTAGTTTGGGTTGTTGTAGATTTAATTTACATATTTTAATGTTGCATAATAAGCTTAGGGTGTGCTAACTCTGTTTTGCAGTGTTGTTGTACTTATATCTAAGTTAACATAGTAATGTGGGTTTTATTTATTTTTTTATATTTTCTCTTCTTAGATTTAGGGTGTCTGTCATGGTTGAACAATCGTTAGCATCCGAATAATCCAAGAGAAGATAAACATACGGCAAAGGATGAACCTTAACTAAACCAATGACAATTTTTGGATGACACTTTTGATCGATGAGTCTGACATATAACTAGGGTTGATACCCTCCTGTCATCTTTTACTTGTTTTATATTTTGATCGATATATCTGACCAAATTTTAGGTCGAGTTTTTATTATTCTTTTTTTTTTGTCTAGATTCCCGATAGGCTCATTTAAGGACTATTATGTCTACCCAAACCAAATAACTTTAACTTATTTTTTCAAAAAATTAAATAAAAGTCTGAAATAAAAATTATATAAGACATTGCATTCACAATCTTAGAAACATTACACATTTAAAATAACCAAACTTACACTAACTAAAATTGAATAGAAATATCTTTGCAATTTAGGAATAGTCACGAAAAGATCACTTTATGCATAAAGTATTCAATGTTGCATCTTTATGCATAAAGCATTCCATATTGCATTAACTTCTTATTTTCAGACCCCCACTCATTGCATGAAAATGCGTGACTTTTCCTCTGAGAGTCGTTGACTTACAGAGTGAGTTATGACTTCTGCATATCATTTGACATTTATGAACAAACCTTCTAAAACATTCACTATCAAGGACTTGTATATCCATATACAGTTTTTTATGATCCCTCGATACTAAGAGTTAACAAAAATAAATAAATAAAATACTTAATTTTAGTGAGCTTTAAAATTTTTAATTTTAAATTGAAAAAATATATATATGAATAGAATTGAGCAATGAATCATAAAACACTCACTTAAAATTGGTTCTTCATTACTGTAGGGAGCCCAGTCAACTTACTCTGTAATATTATTCCTATTTATGTGGTTGATATACATATTACTTTCCTTAAAATAATTAAAAGCATAATAAATACAAATAAAAAAAATATAGAAATTAGAAATTAATTACAATCTAAATTCTATTGTTAGAGATAATTAATTAGTGATCCTGATACTTACAAAATGCAAACATGAAATGTACATGAATCACATATATAATCAATACAAAATTAAGTTTATCTCAACCAACAAACGAGCAAATGCATCAATATGAGCATTGCTCAAATATTTATTATTGAGTAGATCATCAATTTTATCCATAGTCATCAAAATATGGTCAGAAGCGACAATCCATTCAACGAAAAGATAAATCATTATAATTAGATAGTCCATAAGTAAATAACAATCAACAAATCAAAAAAATATTTTCATCACACATTAGCATATTGAGCACAGTAAATATCAATGAAGTCTAGCCTTTGCTACAGTATCAATCCTGGAGCTTGGAACTCAACAATTTTAGAAGCAAATTATGTTTGCAAATTAGTGGAACATTAGTAATAAAAGTAATACTATTAGTAGAGCATACCTCATGAGTGACTTCATCAAAATCCATTGGTTTTTTACACTTGCCTTTTGTTTTGTTAATCTTATGCTCTTTTTCTGTTTTGTTACTTTTATGCTTTTCTTCATTGGGCCCTGCTATGAGAACAGATTTTTAAATACTGCTTTCTTTCTTGATTTGATATGCTTTACAGCATTCGCAATGATATCATGTTGGACAAGAGGACTTTGGGGCTTTTAGGGGATTGACTCCACCACCTTAGGGGGATACACTCTAGTGATTTTTAGGGGATCAAGAGGAGGTTATTTTCTAAGAAAAATGAACATTAGAAATGTTAGATAATAAAGTCAACTCCTATGTTTATTTTCTTGAACTAATCAAAAACCTGGATCAAATAGAAATCATTGATATTGAAACTGAATTCATGATTACCATAAGAAAAATGAAGTAATTTGCTACACTAGTTTAAACCTTATCATAACATAACTCTGAAAAAAATCAAGTTGTACATTTTTTTTTTTCCTATGCCATTGTAACTTGGATCATTGCATGTTATGAGATCTTGAATATTGCATGGTAGGAATCAGAAGATTTGTGTGCTCAAAAATCAAATATGTATTACATGGAAATAATACATTAGACAGCATATTCTTATATAGACAAAACAACATGACATCCAAAAAATTCTCATAAAAAATAGAGTATCATATCCACCCATGTAGAAAAAAGAAATTCTACAATCTTAATTTCTCAACTAGAGTGTCAAGCCGTTTTATTAGAAACCTTCATATATCCTCTGGCCAATTATACTACAAAAACTCATGTACATCTATAACAAAAAAAAGATCCCTAAATACCTATAGTTATTATATGAGTAAAATATGTTTGAAAATGAAAAAAGTTTATAAATGTGTTAATAAATTTAGTAATATTCATTATAAGTTGAGGTTGTTTCATTTTATTTTTAAAATCTATACAAGTGAATCTAGACAGAGGTTCCCTTTCCCAAGTCACTTGTGTTCCTTTGTTAGGCAGCTCAGTCATTAGATCTACTCATCGATAGGGAATCTCAGCTCATGTCCACCAAATAGAAGACTTGTCTCTCAACATTCCCACATTCGAGATGCTCGTTTGTTGGTGGTAAATCTTGTTCTAGAGACAACAAGGTTATAATGTGATGAATATGTTGGTTATTCAAACTAGCAACAACGTCCTCATGGTGTTCTCTCATCACATACTACTCTGAATGTTTGATAGCCCACACCTGAAAGTAATCCTTTCATTGATCATTTTCTTTCAAGCTGATCACTATAATGAAACAAAGGAAAATAATAATTAAGCATACAAGCCAACCTTCAACGCATGTCACCGCAGCCCGCAACCCATGAGCCGCCGCCAGCGGCAACTCACTATCACCCGTCGCCTACACTTTGCTGCCTTTCCACCGCTTAACAGCTTGCTGCCTTCTTTGGTGGCCTCCGCAGTAGTTTGCCACCGCTGGTCGTTGCAGTGGCAGGTCGCAACCGTCGCCTGCCCGTAGCGACACCGACCCCCCGCCACGCTGCCCACTAGCCCACTACCATCGGTCCCCCACTGTCGCTGTCAAACAAAAAAATAAATTTTTAAATACATTATTTTCGATATACTGAAAATAATGTATTTATTTTATAGTGAACCAAACAACTTGGAGTAAAACTATACTGTACTGAAGAAAAATAGACCCTAGACATACCTAAAAATTTTAATAACAAATAACTAAGAATTGCAACAACAAACTAACAAGCTTAATCTACACAAAATATTCAAAATGTGTGTGCTATGACAAAATATACAGTATAACATGATTGCACTCCATAAAAAATTAGAATATAATCATATTGTACTGAAGGAAATAAACTCAAGCTACCCTAAATATCTTTTAAGGAGAAACAACTGAGATTTATGATAACAAATTAACAAGTATAAACTAGACAAAATATTCAAAATCTGTGAGCAATGACAAAATATTTAGTGTAACATGATTGAACTCCAGAATAATTGATTTAGACCATACTGTACTGAAAGAAAATGAACCGGTACAAACATACAAAACATTAATGACAATTTTTAAATTGAAACAAAATCTGTATGAAATGGAAAAATTGCGATTAAGCTTGTGTAGATGTAACTTACCCGAAAATAAGAGGAATAATAGTCATTCCAACATCCTGTATTGCATACTGAAACTAGCCTCTCTCGCGTTGCGTTTAATTACCCAACATCCTGTGTAGATGTAACTTACCCAAAATCAGTTTGTAAACTGAATGTTGTATTGCATACTGAAACTAGCCTCTCTCGCGTTGCGACCAAAATCAGTTTGTAAACTGAATGTTGGGTGACGAGGAGAAAGAAAAAGCCCTAACCTGAACGCAAAGTGACTGGGCGTAAAGGACAATGAAATAAAGATTTTGAAATGCATAATGAAGTATTTGAAATGCCAATTTTCTAAAGGGTTCGGTCGGGCTTCTCCATCACCTCTAAATTGAAATATAAAATATATGTCTGACACGATCAACTTGGGATTAGTATCCAAATTAATTCTACATCCACCTCTGAACGTAATATTTTCTCCTCCCAAAAAGAGCATCAATTACTAGCTATCAAATTGATGATACCAAAATTTCAATCACGATTACATTCTTAGGTGAAATAGATATACATCTACTAGAATTCAGATTGCTGAAGAGAAAAAGCGAACATAAGCTAATACAAATCTGATAAAAATCATTAAAAACAACTTCATGCTTTCAACCAAAAGAACATTAAAAACAACTTCATGCTCCATCATACTCATCATTCAACAAATAACTCCATTTAATCTGAAACTGCTCAAACAAACAACCCAGCTTTCAAGCATTTATTTCTGGCTCCCGCTTCACCTTCTTGTCCTGACCAAAGATGACCCATTATTTACAGAGACCCGATTCTGAAGCTTCCATGAAGAAGGCTTCACCCTGCCTGCTATCAACAAAGATGCTGAAGACGCATTGATTTTTCTTCTCTTCAATTGAAGTTCCAGAATCCTGCTCCCTGAAGCAGTGGAAGCTTGATCAAAGATGGAAGAAGCTTTAATGGCTGCTTGCTTGTCCTTGCGATTGCTTTCAAATTTGGACGAGAACCTAGCAGCTGCAGCGCTTGCAGCATCCTGTTGTGATGGAGGGAGAAGCCGTATTCCAAGACCAAGTTTTCTCGCAACTTGTTCTTCATCGCCAATCTTTCTCTTCTGACTCTGTAAATCGAACAAAATAAACCTTAGTTATCAAATAAAAAATAATCAACTTACATGGAATTAAACACTTGAAATTGTTATTATTTATACCCTTAGACGATCCCTGAGAGCCCTGTTTAGGCTGTAGTCATTGGAATGCCTGCTGTCAGAAACTTTCTGAAGACGAACTAACCGTGGCTCAGCTTCCTTCTTCTTCTGCAGGTCTTGATCTTCATGTTCCAGCCGGTAAAATGGATCTGAAAGCTTACCTCTATCTGAAATATTTTTTATGGATGACAATCATACGATAACCAGTCAACATTGAAAATATTTTACAGTAAACAAAAGGAAATCATCATACACACCTTCATCAGCTGGAAGAGCAAATGTTTCAGCATCTTCAACATCGAAAACCTCAGTCTTGCGCTGAGCCCCACTGATTATCACATACTCGCAGTTCTTTGGGTCTGTATGTATGACAATCTCCTGCTTGCAGCATGCGGACTTCATAGTGAAGCTCCATATCTAAAAGTTGCCGAAATTGAGTTAAAATCTAGGCGAGAACTCCAGGATACTATCTAATACAGAATTGCTAATGTTTTGATGAAGCAATTAAAGTATATAAAAAAATTCGTACAGAAGGCCATTGATTTGAATGCAAGAAGAGAGAGAATGAATAAGAACTTCCTTGAAGGTAGAAAAAATTGGACTGGGCTAATGTTTTGATGAAGCAATTAAAGTATATAAAAATATTCGTACAGAAGGCAATTGATTTGAATGCAAGAAGATAGAGAATGAATAAGACCTTCCTTTAAGGTAGAAAAAATTGGACTGGCCTCCAAAGACCCCTATCATGAGAAATATCATATCGAACAACGCCCTCCCTACATTACTTTCTATCATGCATAACAAATTGTTGTGATTTGGCCCATTGTTATAGAGTTATTCCTACTTTCAATTTACTAATTACAATCAAGGCTTGAATGATGATTAGGATGCTTTTATTGTGATCTAGAGGAAATCATTAGTGGCCTCTTTATAACACAAAGCTATGACAAGCTACAAAATCTGTGCAATTCATTATAATACTAAGACATCAGGATTTTGTTTAAGAAATCATAAAATTCGACATATTGGCAGCAACCACAGTGACCGGGTAAACCCTAATTGTGCAAGTCGTTATTATGCTAGGACAATGGTTTGTTGTTTAAAATATTAAGACAATTCACGGTCTTTCAATATTTTGACCATAATGCATTGCAGAGAGAAGATTAAAAGGAGAGCAGCGTTTGAAGGTTTTCACAAAGTGATTGGGTGTGAAACTGGTTTAATTGGTAAAACTTGTGGTATGAATACCTTATTTATTAGATTTGATGCCTATAACTATAAAATGATGTAAAATATTAAACAGACTAAAAATTACAATCTGATCAACCTAAGAAATTGACTGCACTTTCCCTTTTACTAAGCTTATTTAAAATAAATTTATAGATACATATCATCTTAGTGCATTATGTCCACCCAAAAATCGGGTGCATCCCATCCATTAGGCATTCAGAAACTTCTAACAAATAAGCTCTAAGACTTCTCAGCGCAACCAAAAAAGGAGTGTGGTTTAGGGATACATTCATCCAAACTTCGTGAACACAAAGAATGCATTGTCATGTTCTCCTAAGGGTTGGTTGGTTTCATGGATATAAAATGCATGTATTATATAAATGCAATCCTAAAGGAATCAGTTATTTAGTTGCATCTGAATTAACTACAAAATACACAGTCCCATATGACCTGCAATTCCCTCTACGTTCAACTGATGCTTAAACTCACATCTCCACCTCCAATTACCCAATCTCCCTACACACAGACATGAACACGGGGAAGGGGACACAATATGGTGACCCAGCATACTCCCAAAAAGTTGACAAGACACGGCATAATCGAAAAAAGTTGACAGGACAAGACAGGGATACATTTTTTTATCTTTAATAAATAATTAATATAAATGTATATTTTAATATTTTCTACAAAAAACATCATAAAAAAAAACATGCAATAATTAAAAAAACTTTATAACAAACAACAACAACAACAACAACAAAACCTTAATCCCACTACATGCGCACAACAACAACAACAAAACCTTAATCCCACTACGTGCGCTCGGCTATATGAATCATTTTTTCTCCATTTCGTCCTATTTAGTGTCATATTTTTATTTAGCTCTAAAAAATTTCTCCAATGCGTCCTATTTAGTGTCATATTTTCGTTTAGCTCTAAAAAATTAAGATCATTTTTTATACAATAAACTCAAGTTTTCCTAGGTCTACCTCTGCCTTTCTTAACACAAGTCAAATCTAAAACATCTACTCTCCTAATCAGATCGTCATATGGTCGACGTTTAATGTGACCAAACCATCTAAGACGACTCTCTAATTTTGTCAGTCGCTGGAGCTACAACAACCATATCACGGATATATTCACTTTGCATTTTGTCTCTAAGTGTAAAGCAACTCATCCACCTAATCATTCTCATCTCGGCAACAATTACTTGGTATTATGCTTCTCTTTTAAAGGCCAACATTCAACGTCATGCGGCATAGAGCATTGCAGGTCCCCATACAATCTTATAAAATTTTCCTTTCAATCTAAGCGGCACTTTTCTATCACACAAAAGGCCCGAAGCATTCCTCCACCTGAACCAACTTGAATTCTACTATTAACATCCCCATATATATCACCATCGCTTTGAACAACAAAACCGAGATATCTAAATCGTTGTCACCTTTTAATAATTTGGTCAAAGTTAAACTTATGCCACTAGAACAACTACTACTAAAATTATATTCCATGTAATCAGTTTTAAATCTACTCAAATGAAGGTCTTTAGACTCCAATGTAGACCTCCATAATTTATGTTCTTCCTAGGCTTTTTCTCTCGTCTTGTCCACGAGAAGGATATCATCAGCAAAAAGCATACACCAAGGTACATCCTCCTATAAATGTCCAGTAAGACCATCCATAACTAAAGCAAAAAAGATATGGGCTTAAAGCTGGTCCTTGATGTAATCCAACAGAAATAGGAAAATATTTGGTCAATCCTCCTTCAGTTAGAACACGAGGAACAACTCTAGTATACATATCTTTAATGACTTGAATATAAGTCATATCAACATTTTTCTTCTCAAGAACTCTCCAAAGGATATCTCTTGGATCCTTATCGCAAGCTTTTTCTAAATCAATAAAAATCAAATGTTGACTCTCCTTATTATCTCTGAACTTCTCCATCAAACCTCTCAATAAATGTATAGCTTCCATAATAGGTTTGCCCGACATAAATCCAAATTGATTTTAAGAAATCTTTGTAATATGAATTAACCTATATTCAATTACCCTCTCCAATAATTTTAAAGTATGACACATCAACTTAAGTCCTCTATAATTTGTACACTACCTTTATTCTTAAAAATGGGGACCAAAATACTCTTCCTCCACTCCTCAGACATCTTTTTAGTTTTTAAAATAATATTAAAGAGTTTAGTAAGCCAAGAAACTCTCAAATCTCCTAAATATTTCCACATTTCAATTGGGATATTATCAGATTCGACAGGAAATATTTCCACATTTCAATTGGGATATTATCAGGTTCACCACCATTAGTTTTCTTTAAAGTCTAATCATCATCTTTTTTATTAATGCGACGGTAAAAATGAAATGTTTTATTATTATTAAGGATATTAAGTTCACTAAGGTCAATCATATTTTCATAAACTTCATTAAAAAATTTATCAAAATAACTCACCCACCTATGTTGAATATCTTTTTCTAAAAAAAAAGTTTTTTGATTTTCACCTTTAATACACTTTACTTAGTTAAATCTTTATTTTTCTTTTCTCTTTGTTTGGCTAGTTTATACATATATTTTTCACCCTCATTAGTATCTAAAATATTATAAAGATCACTAAAAGCAGAATTTTTAGCGTCACAGATTTTTCTTTTAAACTCTCTGCGGACCGTTTGATATTTTTCTCAATTCTCTAAGCTTTTACATTTAAACTAATTTTTATAACTTCTTATATTTTATCTTTGCTTACACATTATTATTCCACCACCAACTTTTTTTATTTATAGAATTTTTTTCTTTTGATTCTCCAAGTACATCGTTTGCTACTTAAATAATAGTGTTTGATACTTTAACCCACATAGCATTTGTTTCATCATGATCATCCTAAATTTTGAAATCTCAAATTTTACTCATAAAAATAATTTTATTTGTAGTTTTTAGGTTCCCCCATCTAATTCTACGATCATGAATCCTAGTATTCTTTATTTTACAACTCTTCATCATTAAAACTTTATAATAATAAATATTATTTTTAGCAATATTAAATTACTTTCAAAATATAAAAAAACACCAAAACGCTTAAATGCTAATGTCATTCATAATAAAACAAAGTAAAATCTAATAACACAATCCTCAAGTCATCACTAATTGAAGTTGTGCATTCAATAATAGAGTCATTATTAATGCTAGCTCCATTACCCTTATCAATGACATTGTTTCTATGTAGGGCTCATCAACAAAAAACAATGTTTCTAAGCATGGCTGAGCAAGAGAAAGATTAGCAAATTTATGTATTCCAATATCATTCATTATAGTTAATGAATCTCCACCAACACCATATAATTTTGTCTCTCTCTAAGAATATTATGGGCTCTTCATAAATAGAAGTCGAAGATTACTATGTACAAATATCAAATTTTCACATCACTGAGAAGGAATTTTGTTCCTCTTAAGTGAATTAATAAAAGAATATGTACTCCAACTTTTTTAACACCAAGAAAATGAATACGACTGAGCCAACAATTTGAAAAATAAACTCTACAATCACAGGGAAATTGCTCCATAAGTTATTCACCGCACATTTCATCCACAATAGCTCTAAAAAATGTGAATTCATGATCAACAAAAACATCATTGAATCTAAAAAAAATTAGAAAACTCCAAATTATCCATTTATCTTTCTTCAACATTTAGAAAAAAACTATTAAAGTGTTGGTTTCTTGCAAACGATATCTCCATATCTTTATGTGGAGCAACACGGTTCAAAGCTTTACTTGGCTAAGTACGACTATAATAAATGATGAAATTAGTTTAAATTAGGATTAACAAAGAATAAACATCAAATCAGAAATTGGATTGAGAGAGCGGGCCAAATAACGAG